>NC_045447.1:47482485-47508385 GCF_002776525.5 Piliocolobus tephrosceles | reverse complement strand
GGAAAGACAGTTGAACCGTATTTCAGAGTGGGCTCTTCATAGGTTTTGCTCATCCTGTTTTCAGGATTTTTTGTTGTTTGTGTAAAGACAGTGTTACAGAAACGTAAGGTTCAGTGAAGGAACTCAGGAAGAAGGTGGGCTTGCAGCATCACTGTCAGCACTCGTCCATGTCCTGTTGCTTCTAGAAAGCAAGCCCACACCAAGCACGGCACAAATCAAAGCCATCTCATGTTAGTACATAATATTCCACAATATATATGGTTTTTTATTCACGAGAGAAAATATTTTTTCTCTACATAGAGTGAATTTTTTCTTGGGGACTTGTTTTTCTCTAAGGAAGGCTAAAAAATTAGACCAAATTAGATACCTCCCCGAAGAAGACAGTGCCTGGGACAGTGGTGATGGTAGCTGGAGGCACCGGGTGTCTTCGGCCAGTGCTGAGGGGGACTGACTGGGGGTACAGCTTTCTTGGGGAGCAAGAGCTGGGGATGTCGCAGGCCCCATTGCTCATTGTTGCACCGGACACTTTTCAGGGGCTGTTGATCTCTGATTTTCCTCTCTCTGTTGGGACAACTCTGGCTCTTGACAGTGGCTCGTTGACTGCAGGCGGCATAGCTCAGCATTCTGCTCTCTTCTGAGTAGAAAAAGCCTGTGGTTGCAGGGAAACCCACAGACTGGAGCTTGAAACTCCTGTTTGTGCTGATTTACCTTCGAGGCCTGGCGTGCATGGCAAAGTGACATTTTCTCCTCCAGCATCTGTCCGACTGCTGTCATGAGCCCCTGAGCTTCAGCACTGCTGCTGTACACACAGGACCTGTTTTGTCCTGTTTTTTGGTTCTCAGCAGTGCCTGGTGCTGGCTTGCTTTTTTTCTTTGAGAAAACTGCTTGATGAAAAAATTGCTTGATGTTTTCTAAAAGTGGCTTATTGAAGGAGGCTGTTTCTTTGATGGCAATGACTGGACACCTTCATCCTGATGAGTGTCTTCTGTTTTTCTGACCGGGGTAAGTTGAGGAGTCTTCAATTCTTCAGGCCTTTCTTCATGTCTTTCTAAGTTGGGCTTCTCGCTCTTGTGAGTAGGGGGAAATATCGGGCTTTGTCTCTTGCATGAGACTTGACAGTTTGGGTTCTTGGGCTCCCTGTGTCCCAGGTTGCTCCTTCTGGCTGCCATGAGGTCACGTAGCTCCTGGGAAGCCTGCATGTTCCCAGCAGGCGTGCTCTGGAGATGGCCCTGGGGCACTTGAGGAGCCAAATTCTCTGCAGCAAGGGGCAGAACAGATGCTTGCCCATCTGGAAGGAGCACAACAGCGGCACAAACTTGAGGCTGGGTCTCTGACTTCATGGGCATTCCAGGCTCAAATTCACTAATAACCTCCTCCATAAGACACAGCTGTCTTGGATCTTGGGAGAGAGACATTTTAGGGAGTAGAGAACTTTTGCTGGTCCCTGGAGCCTCGAAACCACACACATCCTCCCTTGTGGCTTGGTGGTTTGCCAGCATACGGGTTCCTGAGGGGACTCTGGGTTGTGGCACTGCCTCCCTGGTCTCTACAGCCCTTGAAGACTGGGCTCCTAAGCTCCTGCTCTGCTGGGTGCTGCCTGTGAGGCTGTATTTGAGGGGCTTAGATGGCCACTTGCCCTCCTGTGCAGCTGGAGGAGGCTTCAAGGACCCATGATCATTCCAAGATGGGATCCCTGGCAGGGCCCTCTGGAACTGCTTACATGCAGGGGAAGAGGCCAGAAGACTCTCTGACACGTTAGATGCTTTGGTCAGCACCTGCTTTCTCAGACTTGCCGTTGGTGGCTCTCTAAGGAACGTGGCCACCTCAACTTCTGAGCCAGCCCCGGATTCACAGGTGGCTGAGGAGGGACCGGCAAGCTGTGTAAGGGACAAGGACGAAACCTTTTCCAGTTTAAAGCTCTGAATGGGTTTGAGGACCCTGAGGGGTAGACCCCACCTGTGTTTGGCCCATAACCTCCCAATATGGGCTTCCAGCCTCGAGGAAGGGAAGCACCTGGGCTGTGTTCACATAGGCTTTCCCACTTTTCAGGGGTGCTAGATTGCTGGTTTTCACGTGGGTGTTGGACACGGGAAAAGCCTGGTTGACAGCAAGCCAGGATCGATGCACACTCACTGGGATCAAGCCCTCGTTCATCTGGCCCAACTTCCTGCCCATGTGGGCTTTCAGGACATTTTCTATATGATTCCTCTCTGTGCGTCTTAATAAATCACTTCCCGAGTCACTCCTCAAGGGCTTCCTCAAGTCTCTTTCCGACTCCTCAGCAACCTTCCCTGGGAAGCTTTCCATGCCCCTGGATAGATTTTGCGGGGTCTGCCCCAGAATTTGTCCCATATGTGGGCACAGGGCCCTCTCCAGCTGAAACTTCACCTTCTGTGCCTCCTTGCTGCTTTCGCCTGTGGACGTGGAGGACTGCCAGGGCCTGGGTTTGCCCTTGGCCTGTCTTGTCCCTGACGATTCGTCCCGAAGCTGCATCAGATCCAGAGACTCTTGGATCCTTCCCAGGTTGCCCTGGTGTTGAATGAACCACTTTTGAATGTGTTGCTCCAGTTGTCTCCGGAGTTCAGGACTGATTGGAAAGTTCTCAGGCAGAATGGATGGCAAGCTTTCCTGGGGAAGGTTAGGAGTGGAGACCCTAAACACATCCTGAGATTTTTGGACCCTAGAGGGTAAAGCCAACCCACCTTCTAGATGTTTCCTCAACAAAGACCTTTTCTTTGAAATGGTAAAGATAATTATCAATAAATACTAAGGGAACTCAGAGACCGGGGCCGGCGTGGATCCTCTGTAAGCTGCGCACCGGTCCCCTGGGCCCCGCTTTTCTTTCCCTATACTTTGTCTCTCTGTCTTATTTCTTTTCTCAAGTCTCTCATTCCACCTAACGAGAAACACCCACAAGTGTGGAGGGGCAGGCCACCCCTTCAGGTGTAGGTCTTTTTTGTTTTGTTTTGTTTATTCTTCTTCGTCTTCAGGGGGTCCTTTCAATGTGAAAGCTTTTGTGTTTTTTCACCTCCAGAAAATATTTCATTATTTCTTTATTTTTTCCCCTCCATTTCCTCTGTTTTCTTATGCTGGAATTCCTGTTAAATAGTATGATAGAACTTCTGGATTTATCCTCCATACTTCCTAATTTTTCTTTTATACTTCTCACCTCTGTTCTTTCGAACTGCATTTTATGAGAATTTTTTTTTTTTTTTTTTTGAGATAGACTGGAGTGTAGTGGTGCAATCTTGGCTCACTGCAACCTCCACCTCCCAGGTTCAAGCAATTCTCATGCCTCAGCCTCCCAAGTAGCTGGGGTTACAGGAATGCACCATCATGCCTAGCTAATTTTAATTTTTAGTGAGACAGTTTTGCCATGTTGGCCAGGCTGGTCTTGAACTTCCGGCCTCAGGTGATCCGCCCGCCTCAGACTCCCAAAGTGTTGGGACTACAGGCGTGAGCCACCACACCTGGCTGTTTTTTAGTCTCCTGAATTTCCTAGCTGCTTGATCTTTCAACTCTATTTTTCACTCTTCAGCTGTATCTATTTTGTTATTAAGCCCTTTGAATTTGTATTTGGGAAACTGAATTCTAAATCAATATTTAGTTCATTCTATTTTTTAATTTATTTTGAGACAGGATCTCGCTCTGTGACCTAGGCTGAAGTGCAGTGGCAAGATCAGAGCTCACTGCAACCTCAAACTCCTGGGCTCCAGTGATCCTTCTACCTCAGCCTCCTGACGAGCTGGAACTACAGGCACACACCACCACACCCAGATAATTTTTAAATTTTTTATAGAGATAGAGTCTTGCTATGTTGCCCAGGCTGATCTCAAAACTCCCAGACTCAAGCAATCCTCCTACCTTGGCCTCCCAAAGTGCTAGGATGATAGGCGTGAGCTACCATGCCTGGCTTAATTCCTTTTAGTAAATGAAATATCTTTTCACATATCTTGTCGAGATATTAATTATGCTTAATCTAAAGCCTTGCTCTGTAAGTACTCCTTAATTCTCATTCTTAGGCGATTGTTTTTCAGATGGCAGTGTAGGGAACTAAAATTAATTTTTTCAGCAACTCTCATAAATTCTTAGTTGGAATGAACCCCTGTAACAAAAGACAGATTAACAAGAGAGAGAAAAACGAGTGTATTAGCACGTATACTTCACATATACATGGGAAATACCCAGGGAATGAATAGGCCTCAAAGAGGTGGCTTGGAATTCCAGCTCATATAGCATCTTCAACAAAGAACAGTAAATTTTTAGAGAAGTGACAAGACAAGGGACAAGGACATTGAATTTCTAAGGGCAGCAAATTGTGGAACAGCAAATAAATGGTAGTTACAGGCTATTTAGTATAGCTTGCTATGTAGATTCCTTTGGTGCCATCTCCAGGTTGTTAAGCTCTAAAGTTGTCTCTGGTGGTTAACTTTTGTCTTTCCTGATAGAGCGGGTCTTTATCTTTGTAAATCTTCTCAAGTGCCTTCAACTCAAAATAATCCTTACCTCAAAGTGGCATGTTTTGGGATGGCATATTCTGGTTTCCCACAGTGGATTTTTAATTTTTCATTTTTGAGACAGGGTCTCACTCTGTCGCCCAGACTGAAGTGCAGTGGTGAGAATGTGGCTCACTGCAGTCTCAAACTCCTGAGATCAAGTGACCCTTCTACTTCAGCCTCCTGAATAGCTGAGACTAGAGGTGTGTGCCACCACACCTGACTAATAAAAAAATCAATTAATTAATTAATTAAAAAAAAAAAAGAATTGTAAAAATGGGGTCTTCCTATGTTGCCCAGGCTGGTTGCAAACTCCTGGGCTCAAGCGATCCTCCCCTCTTGGCTTCCCAAAGTGCTGGGATTATAAGTGTGAGCCACTGCGCCTAGCCTACAGATGGATTTTGATGGCTCTGTTTCACAGTGTTAATTTTACCCAACTGCTTAGTAACTCTAGATATTTGTGTTTTTTTGCTTTTGTTTTTGTTTTTGAGATGGAGTAACGCTTCCTTGCCAGGCTGGAGTGCAGTGGTGCGATCTTGGCTCACCGCAACCTCTGCCTCCCGAGTTCAAGCGCTTCTGCTGCCTTAGCCTCCTGAGTAGCTGGGACTACAGGTGCATGCCACCAAGCCCGGCTAATTTTTTGTATTTTTTTTTTTTTTAGTAGAGACAGGGTTTCACTGTGCTAGCCAGGATGGTCTCGATCTCCTGACCTCATGGTCCGCCCACCTCGGCCTCCTAAAGTACTGGAATTACAAGTGGTAGCCACCGTGCCCAATCTGTTTGTTCATTTTTAAATTGTGTATTATTATTATTATTATTATTATTATTATTATTATTATTATTATTATTATTTTGAGACAGGGTCTTACTCTGTTACCCAGGCTGGAGTGCAGTGACATAATCATGGCTCACTGCAGCCTCGACATCCCAGGCTTAAGTGGCCCTCCCATCTTAGCCTCCCAGAGTGCTGGAATTACAGCTATGAGGGATTACAATAACGCTGGGATTACAGGTTTGAGTCACTGTATGAATCTAGTGCATTCCTGTTCTCGTCTGTTCTGTTTCCTGAGCCTGAATGTCATAATTTTGTGGGAGGTGCTGGGCCAGTAGCGTGCTCATAATCTTAGCCACTAAGGAAGCTGAGACAGGAGGATCACTTGAGCTCAGGAGTTTGAGACCAACCTGGACAACATAGTGAGATACTGTCTCTAACTAGAAAAAGGAAAAGGAAAAAAAGAAAGTAACTTTGTGGGAAGAAGAATGTGTTGATTGGACAAATACGTGGGGATGTATGTTGAGAAGAAGAGAACCCGTTGTGTCTTTGAGCATATCCAGTTTCTTACTCCAGTGAGGATAGTTGCTACCTGGGGCATTCACTGGTTTGGTGTGGAGAAAATCTCCACTGCAGCTGGCTGATTAGTACAAGTGTCAGAAATAAGGGGATAGTTGACACAGATACTCTGGATACAGTTGCTCAATTAACCACCCCAATGAGTAGCCCAAATCCCTGTTTTCTTTGTATCCAATAACTCTAACATTAGGGTAGAGTTCTTTCTTAACTCTATTTCTATTTTTATTTTTGCACTTTTGAAATAGCCTTCTGGTGCAGGACTTTTTTTGCACTGCTGTCAATCTTTTCTTTCTTATCTGCCTTTGGTGTTAAACTTAAAATGATCTTCTGTACTCTCCCTCCTTCCAAAATTATAAATATTCACCTATTTTCTTATTTTACTATTTTTACGATTTCATGTTTTACATTCAAATCTTTAAGCCATCTGGAATTTATTCTAGTGTCAGCCATGACTTGGGGCCCTAACTTAATTTTTTCTAATGGTGAGTCACTTAAACCCACCATGTGTTCCATGTGTGGGCTTTTAAAATGCAGCTCAACCCTAAGAGCTCCATAAAAGCCCAGGAGTTAAGAATAGAAAAGCTAGGACTATAATTCATTTGGCTCCTAATTTCTGCTCCATTACTGCTCACTCTAGGACTCTGGCAAATCTCAGTGCTCCTTAGGGAAAAAACTGACCAATGATTTAAGGCTGGGAAGGCTGAGGCAGAGAGGAGGATTTGCAGAGAACCCTCTAGAGGAGGTTCATAGTTGCTGTGTTCCAGCCACTGGGCATGGCCTTGGGGGAAACAGTGGTTCAGCCTTACAAGAAGCTGCAGGGGCCTCAGGCTCTACTCTATAACTCCTTTTTCTTCAACCCCAAGTCATTTTCCTACTCACTCAAAGTCCAGCTCCAAGCCAGTGAGGCTTAGATGCTCCTCTTCCTGGGTCCTCGCTGCATTTTTGCATATTTCTCTAGAGCTATTTTTGTAATTGTTGACAGGTCTGTCATGGATTAATGAATTAGTTGATTAAGTTATCAGGCATGAAGGGTGCCATCTGCCAGGTGCAGGAGGAAAAACACACCAAAGGATATGGAGTTGCTGCTGCCCATGTAGACCCCCTGAGGGTGTCACGGCACAGTGGTGCCACCATGCCCAGCTAATTTTTGTATATTTTTGTAGAAGAGGGTTTCACCATGTTTCCCAGGCTGGTCTCAAACTCCTGAGCTCAAGCAATCCACCCACCTCAGCCTCCCAAAGTGCTGGGGTTACAGGCCAGAGCCACCAAGCGTGACCTTGAAGTTTAATATATTTTAATTAAATCTACCTTACTAATTAACAAATCAAGTCATCTATATCCTTACTTACTGTATGGTTTACTGATGAGTCATGGGCTAAGAGAAATGAATTAAAATTTCCTTCTATTATTATATATCTATTTCTCCATGTATTTCTCATTTTTTGCTTTATGAATTCTGATGCTATATTATTTTATGCATAAAAATGCATAACATCATCATAGCTTTCAGCTTTTATCATTACAAGGTGTTCTTCTGTGTCTTGTTTTCTGATTTTTCTATTTTTTTGGTGAATTCAGCCATGTCTGATATTAACATTGAAAGCTCTGTTTTCTTTTTCTTTTTTTTTTCTGAGACAGAGTTTCACTCTTGTTGCCCAGGCTGGAGTGCAATGGTGCAATCTCGGCTCACCACAACCTCCACCTCCCGGGTTCAAGCGATTCTCCTGCCTCAGCCTTCCTGAGTAGCTGGGATTATAGGCGTGCGCCACAACACCCGGCTAATTTTGTATTTTTAGTAGAGACGGGGTTTCTCCATGTTGGTCAGGCTGGTCTTGAATTCCCGACCTCAGGTGATCTGCCCGCCTCGGCCTCCCAAAGTACTGGGATTACAGGTGTGAGTCACCGCGCCCAGCAGTAACCTCTTTTCTTGCTGCATGTATTTGCATGTACGGCATTTATTTTTGCTTTCTATTTTTTCTTGTCCTTTCACTTTCACTCTTTCTGAGGAACACTGTTTTAGATGTATCTCTTGCACATGACACTAATTGCATTTTATTTTGTGACTCCAGGAGTTGTTTCTAAGAAGTAAGATTACTGGATCAAAGGTAAAGACAGTTTCTGTAGCTCTTAACCCTCATGATCAAATAGTTTTTCACACGTTGGACCACTTTATCTTGTCACCAGCCATTTAGAAGCAAGCCATTTCCCCACCCCTGCCAGCACGACTATTATATTCCTGCTTAAATTTTTAATAGGTGAAAATGGGACCTCATTGTTCTTTTATTTGCTTTTCTTGGCTTCATCAAATTTTACTTTAAGTAAGTTAAGATGGAAGAAGGATGAAGTTTGTAAGAAATTTCCCTTTTCAGATCTCTCCAATGAGATTGATGGGTGGTGGGGTTTCTTATTCCTGATTCCCCTGGTGACACTGAATCAATCACTTCCCACAGGCTCCTCAGCCCAGCCCTTGGATTTTTCTAGGAGAATTATCTTTATCCCTTCCTCACATCCCTGCACCTTGCTTTTTTCCCTCCCATAATGAATAGGCACTATAACACAACAGGAAGATATAGGGGAAGCTCAATTGAATGAATTCAAATCCGAACTCCATCAATGCCTAACCATTTATTAGCTAGCGATTTATCAAATCCTAGCCATTTGGCCAGGCGCGATGGCTCACGCCTGTAATCCCAGCACTTTGGGAGGCCAAGGCAGGTGGAACACCTGAGGTCAGGAGTTCAAGACCAGCCTAGCCAACATGATGAAACCCCGACTCTACTAAAAATACAAAAGTTAGCTGGGTGTGGTGGCGCATGTCTGTAATTTCAGCTACTTCGGAGGCTGAGGCAGGAGAATGGCTTGAACCCGGGAGACAGAGTTTGCAGTGAGCCGAGATTGCATCATTGCACTCCAGCCTGGGTGACAGAGCAAGACTCCATCTCAAAAAAAAAAAAAAAGTTCTAATCATTTATTAATTGGGTGATCTATGGCAGTTGCTTAACCTTCTCTGTGCCTTGGTTTTCTGAGGTAATAATTCTCAAGTATAATAAAGATTACAATGGTAATACCTATTGGAGTTTTGCAAAGTAATTAATGTAAGTAAAGGACAGAGGCCTTTGGAAAATGCCCCTTTCCCCACCCCAATAATGAGGTTTTGGTGGAAGATATTTCCTTCTTACATGACCCTGCTTCTTTATCTACTGTTCTTAGTCCTAGGCCAAGGGCAGGTCCCTGACACAAGGAGAGTCAACCAGAGTCCTTTCCTGGGACCTTTGACACTGGGACTTGAGAAAGGAAGCTTTTGGTGCCTCTTGGGTGAGGAAGCTCTCAAATGTGAGACCCAGGCTACTGGCTGCCGTGTTTCCAGCCTTGAGGAAGCCAGGCTGCAAGAATGAGGCTAATGGGTGGAGAGACAAGCAGATGCTAGAGTCTGGCATTGTTGAAATTGCTGGTTCTGGCTACCCGCAAATGCATCCTATGGGCCAGCCAATAAATATCCAAATTTCCCTAAGCTTGCTTGTGTTGAGTTTCTATTCACTTGCAACCAAAAAAGAGCTTTTGCTGGGTGCAATGGCATGTGCCTGAACCCCAGCTACTTGGGAGGCTGAAGTGGGAGGATCACTTGAGCCTAGCAGTTCAAATCCAGCCTGGACAACATAGTGAGACCCCCTGTCTCATGAAAAAAAAAAAAAGAAGAGTTTTAATATACCTCTTAAGACATCTTAGGATAGTAAGTCACGAAGTCTCCTATCTGTCTGTCCAGGTCTCTCTGAAGAGCCAAACACTTCGTCCAAGCCCGTCTCTGAGACACACATACACATTCACACACACACACATAGAATGACAGTAGTTTCCACTCCCAACTGGAGGGAGCTGTGGCTCCTACTCCGCCTGAGCTGCCTGCACATGCCTCTACTTCTCCACACACACCAAAAGACAGCTGTGTCAATGCCTAGGCCTTGGGAACTGCGCTTGCTAAACAGGATGTTATCCCGAAATCTGTGCCCTTCTCTGTATGCCTCTTTTTTTCACTGCCCTATTCAGTAACTTCACAAATATATAATGAGCACCTGCCAAGAACCATGTCAGGCCTGGGGCAACAAACAGTCCCTGCTGTCAAGGAACCCGCAGGCTTGTGGGGCTGTCATGCTGTCAAAAGGCAGCTCTAAGAGAGACAGTGGGATGAGTGTCGAACAGATGTTTCAGCCAAGTGTGGCAGGAGCTCCGAGGAGGCCTCGTCACTTGTTGCCTGGGACAGATGTCTGACTGGTCTGCCTGCCTCCCACCCCAGCCCTCCCTGTGCGCTGCCACCAGAATGTCTTCCTGAACACAGCTATGCAAGTCCCTCTCCCTCTGCAGGCCTGAGCCCACATTCCTTAGCCTGACAAAATGCTAATCCAGGTTTGCTTCAACCTATTTTCTCAGCCACACCATCCACTGTTCTCCATTCACAAACCTCACAAGTCTAAAGAGTAAAAAGTAAAAGGATCAGTTTGCAAAAATCCACCATAGACACACAGATTGTGTGTTGGCGGGGGGAAACGGCACACTTGGGATGCATTTGCAGACGGTGTTCCAGGTTCAGATCTAACATCACCCCCATCCCTGGGAACCTTCCTTGCTTCTCCAAGTGAAATTAACCTCTTCCTTTCTGAATCTATATAACCCTCTCTGTACACCTCTGTCAGAGCACAGATTGCTCCTACCTTGTTAGGAGTGCACATATTTTTCTTCTGTTTGTGGAAACAGATGGCGTCCTATGGAGTGTGGTACAAAGTAGGGATTCAAAAACTGCTGACTATTTGGAACAATGTGAAACACCATTTGCCATTCATCAGATGGATTCTGGCTGCTGAAATGCCTGAGTTCTTGTCATGAGCTGGCTTTACCTACTCCTTCGCCCAGTGCACTCTGAGGATGGTGTTTTCACTCCTGAGCTGATCTCCTGTGTTGTTACCTCTGTCAAATCTGTCATTTGCCAACTTCTTGTGAACCTGTGGCCACTGAAGTGTGAATTCCCAGCCTCTCTCATTTATTCCTTTATTCAGGAAACCATTATTGATGCCTCATTGGTGGCCAGTTCAATGCTCACTATCAGGAACAAAAGGTTGGTGTCCTGCCTTGGGATCCCTGACTTGGGGAGGGTCGGGAAGAGGTGGAGAGAAGACGAAGACATGAGTGATGAGATACAAGGAGAAGTGATGTGGCCCTAAGAGAAGAGCAGGAAGAGTGCTGAAGGGGTCAGAGCAGAAGGCTTGGGTTGGAGAATATGGGCTAGGGAAAGTTGTTGACACACCCACATCCATACCAACTAAATTCTCTCTTCCCCTACACTCCTTAGCATATTTTAACTGGACCATAGCTGCAAGCTCTGGCCTCCTAATTCCAGGACCTGTGCTGATAGAGTCAGGAAACATTTGAATAGCCTCAGTATAGCTTATTCCACCGCCCTCCCCAACCCTACTACCCATTCTCTCCTATTTCATCACACACAAACACACAAATCTCAAGAGCTCAACACTAATCCCTCCCAGACCTGGGATCTGGAATGCTACCCCCTGGACTCTCTTGAATCACCTCTGCTGCAGTTTATACCCAGGACACTGGGCTCAGGTAACCACTCAGGCTCCTGAGCTGCATGGGGGACCTGCTTTTCCTGTCCCTAGGGTTTGGGGCCCACTACAGGCATCTGTGATGTCCCTAAATTATTATAGGGGCTCTGGATCTATTGGCCAATTTGCTAAGGTGCTTTGCCTCTGTTTCTCTGGGTTCCTGGTCCCACCCCAGGCACCTCCTCCACCTTCCTGCATGCAACCACTCCCCTCAGCAAACGTGTAAGGCTGCCAGACCCTGCTGAAGAGCTGTAGGCCCTGCTGGCAGGAGGCGGGCTAGCTCCAGAGAGTTGGCTGGAGGGGAATGCAGCAGATCACATTTCTTCAGTTCATGCCAAATAGTATTCAGACGTAGCTTTTCAGACAGACACAAATTGCTCATCTAATGAACACAGAAGGGCTAATCCCAGGACGTTTATCAAAGTGGGGAAAGATGAGAGAAAGAACAGTCACAAGAGGCCTTTGAGAGCCGACTCAGTGTGGCTGGTGCAGAGGAGGTGGTGAGACTTCCATGTACTCCTGGGGTTTTCTCCGTAGAGGGCCTGAAACCCAGCACCGGGGCTTTGGGATTTGCTGTCATTGGGACATACAATGCCCGCATACACTTCTCTGTGGTGAACAGCGATTAAGAAATCTATGTAGGCCAGGTTGCCTTTGTGAGCAGACAGCCCTCACCCCCATGTGACAATTGTCAGGTGGGAGAGCTGGCTGCAAGGATCCCATCAGCTGCTCCCACTGTGCATGCACAAAATGTGCTCATGCCTCTTCCGTATTTGCAGGGTTCATAGGGGACAGTCCCTCCTGGCCTGGAACTTCTTGCTGAGAGGTGTAAGAACATGGGGACCAGAGACACAGGGTCCTCTGCTCATATCAGAGGGCTGGCCAAGCAACTGAAGTCTTTTGACAGCCCCTTTCCTGCTAGGCCCTTCAAAGTAGCTCCATGAGCTTTCCCTTCCAGGGATTCAGCCTGGAGATTACAGAAGTCGGGCCCTGGTCTAAGGCCAGAGAGAGGAAGGACTAGGTGAAGCCTCTGCAGGCAGCCTGGGTCCTCCCACTGCCTGTGCAGAAACTGTGCCATACCACTGGTGCTCTGACATGTACTCAACAGAGCGGGAGGTGGGCCATGGGAAGGAGGAGGCAATGACTAGATTAGGGTAAGGGTGTGAAAGTAACTCCTGACTTTTATATGGGCAGAATATTTCAAAAATTAAAGCTGAGAGAATAAAACTTTCTATAGGGCCAGACTATAGCCTCAGCTGGCAGGGACTCTGTGGCCCCAGAGTTTGATGGGAACAAGGTGCCTTCTGGCATATGGCTGGTCCTAATACAATCAGGAAGCTAAGGGGAATTCCCAGGCAATACTCCCATGATCCCATGAGGCACATGTGCTATTTTGGGTATTACTTTCCCAACAAGACACTGTGAAGTTAGACAACATGCCCAGGTCACCTAGTTCAAGACTGGGAGGCTTCAGAATCTAATCTGACTCATATTGCACACAGGCCTATGGAGAGATATGGGGGTTTCAGGAATATCTGGTTGTGTGGGAATCCTTAAGAGGGTAGGGTTTGGAGGTCTGGGGTCCTCAGGGTTGGGATGCCATCTTCAGGGCACAATGCTCAGGCAGTTTCCACTGAGGACCTGGGGTCTCTCTAATTAGAGTACCTAACCCTACCAGTTTTCCCAGAACTGAGAGGGTTCTTGGGATTTGGGACTTTTTGTTTTAAAACTGGGATGGTCCTGGAAAAGGCAGGACAAGTTGGTCGTCTACCTGGAACAAAAGGACCAGGCACAGATCATCGCCATGGACTTCAGGACCCACCTGCAGCTCAGCCAAGCCACACATCCCCAGGCTGGGGACCTGGGGAGTGGCATGCTGATTAGGGAAATGGCAGAGTGGCAGCCAGCTGGGAACAGCTCCCAAAGTCACTTGGGAGGGCCAGGCTGTGACCACAGGTGGCAGGAAAGCAGGGCTACTATGGCCCCAGAGCTTGACTGGAACAAGGTGCATTCTGGCATGGCTGATCCCACACAAACAGGAAGGCTGAGGGGAATTCCCAGGTAAGGCTCTCCAGGCAGGCAGGGAGCATGAACCAGGTGGCTTCCACTCTGCCTGCAGAAAGGAAATTTCTTTGCTAGTTTCTGAAACTTCATTCCTATCAGGAATAGCCTGTCTCCTACCCACCCACCTGGGGGACCCACACTGACCTGCATTTCTAGGCTCTTACCCTTCTCTTCCTCTCTGACTTCATCCTGCTTGTTGTAGAACTGTGTTTATCACTTTCTTTCCTTTTTGTTTGTTTGTTTGAGACAGAGTCTCACTCTGTCGCCCAGGCTGGAGAGTGCAGTGGCCCAATCTCAGCTCACCGCAACCTCCACCTCCCAGGTTAAAGTGATCTTCGTGCCTCAGCTTCCTGAGTAGCTGGGACTACAGGCGCCCACCACCGCCCCCGGCCAATTTCTATACTTTTAGTAGAGATGGGGTTTCACCATGTTAGCCAGGCTGATCTCGAACTCATTACCTCAAGTGACCTGCCCATCTCAGTTTCCCAAAGTGCTGGGATTACAGGCGTGAGTCACTGCGCCCAGCCAGTCTCTTTGCTTTTGAAGATCTGAAACTCACTGGTGCAACATTGGAAGATTTTTAATATAAGGGGATTGAGTTCTAAGGCACAGAAACCATGGGAAGAAATGCTAATAGGCTTCAGGAAAGATCAGAATGGGGGCAAGGAAGCCTCAGGAATGTGGGCATTTCTCTTTCATTTCTATGTCCACTTCTCTTTCTGTGGTCTGTTTTATTCTCTCAGCTTTCTTTGCTTCTCTGTGCATTGGCAGAAGGTGGAATGTTTACATCATGTCAATTGCAGCCACACCCAGGGACCGACTAGCTTTCCGGAGTCTCGAATCTAAATTCTCAGGAGAAATCATCTGATTAGACCAACTTGGGTCACGTGCTCACCCCTGGCTCAGACACCTGTGGCTGGGGGCTGGGAGCTGGGAGCAAGCAGTACCAACATGGCTACACAGGACCCTTCCTAAAAAGGGGCAAGTTTGTGGAGAAAGGAGTCACCCTGAGTTGGCTAGACATGTTCGCTGTCTGTCATATATGTTTCCTGAGCTGGTAGGTAACTGTGCCTTCTCTTCCCAGAGTTTATAAAATTTCTTTTGTGGCTCCCTGGTGGTTGGCTCGATGTTAGTCTCACTCTGGAATATTTAAAAAATTAATTTGGATAACTGTGGTAAGCTACTTAACAAGCCAGGTCTTAAACAATGTGGCCCATTATCTCTACCTTATACAGCACTCAATCATTATCTCCTTTGCATGATGGTTTAGGGCCTTGCAGCTCAAAGTGTGATCCATGGATCAGCAGCACTGGTATTGCCCAAGAGCTTATTGGAACTCCAGAATGCAGTTCCTACCTACTTGAGCAGAATCTGCATTTAACTGCTCCCCAGGTGATTCACATTACAGTTTGGTGAGCACCTGGAGGAGGTTCTTGTCTTTTCTCTCTTATTAGATTGAAAATTTTGAGGGCAAGGACTCTATTTAGCAAACCTCAATTGTCCACTTCCTATGTGTAAAGTACCTTGCTTTGTCTTGCAGGCAACAGAGCTTATCAAAAGCAGTTATGAGCGAATTTTAAGCTCAGGATAGTGGTTGAAGAGGGTAAATTAATTACAGTGGTCCACCCTTATCCTTGGGTATATGTTCTCAGACCCCCAGTAGATGCTGGAAACTGCAGATTGTATTGAACCCTACATACATCCTATGTTTTTTTATTTGATAACCAAAACAGCTACTAATGGGTAACTATCTAATAAGCAGGAAAGGTACACAGTATGGATAAGCTGGAAAAAGGGATGATTCATGTCCTGGGTAGGATGGCAAGGGATGGGGCAATATTTCATCACACTATTCAGGGCAGTGTGCAATTTAAAACTTATGAATTTTTTATTTCTGAAATTTTCCATTTAATATTTTTAGGCCACGGTTAACCTCCAGTAACTGAGACATCAGAAAGCAACAGATAAACAGGTACTACTGTACATGTTATCTGAATTTTGCTTTAAACTAATCCTGCAGGAGGTGGAGGGAAGTTGGGGGTACAGATGAAATAAACATGGCTAAATGTTGATTTTTTTGAAGTGGGGTGATGGGAACTTGGAGACTTACACTATTTTCTCTATTTTTGTATATTTTTAAAATTTTCCACAATAAAAATTATAAGAAAGGAATGGTTGAAGACATTGTAAGAGATCATCTCGCTTCTCAAAATAAGTTAGTTTCCTAGCCAAATGAAGTAAATCCAAGGCACTAAGAGAATTTCCAAATGAAATTGCTCAATCCTTGTCAGAGACTTTTGGAGGATGAATACAGTGGGGAGAAGTTTGGAACATTAGTCATGTGTAAATGATTTTCTAATTTTGCAAAAGGAGGAGTGGTAATCAGTTTCCTTCTGTCACTTCAAATCAGCTTATGGGGGGGAAAAGGGAGGAGTAATTCACCAGGTCACATAACTGGTCAGCCCAGGGGGAGTCTGATACAGCACACCAGGGCGCAACCCTCTAGCTTCCTTGTTGGCTTAATTCTCAGACAGGCTCTTTCCACATAATTGCTGTAATGAGATAGATAGCATACCTCCAAAATTCATTTCTATCCGAAACCTCAGAATTGAGCTTATTTGGAAATAGTCTTTGCAGATGCAATTAGTTAAGTCAAGATGGGGTCATACTGGATTAGGGTGAGCCCTAAGTCTAGTGATTGGTTTACTTATAAGAGGAGAGGACACATCAACAGGAGAAAATCATAGGCAGAGAGAAGGCCATGTAAAGATGGAGGCAGAGATTAGAATGATGCCACTACAAGCCAAAGAATGCCAAGGATGGCTGCGAGCCACCAGAAGTTAGAAGAGGCAAGGAAGAATTCTTCCTTAGAGCTTTCAGAAGGAGCATGTCCAGCCTGTGCAACAGAGTGAAACCTCGTCTTCACAAACATTTTTTTTAAAAATTAGCTGGGCATGGTGACATATGCCTGTGATACCAGCTACTAGGGTGACAGAGTGAGACCCTATCTCAAAAAAAAAAAAAAAAGAAAGAAAAGAAAAAGAAGCAGCAGCATGTCCCTGCTGACACCTTGATATTTTGGACTTTTAGCATCCAGAACTGTAAGAGAATCAATTTCTCTTGTTTTAAGCCACCAAGTCTGTAACAATTTGTTAGAGGAGTCCTTGGAAACTAATATAGCACCCTTGCTAACTCCCGACTGGCCATTCCAGACAAAAGGAAAAGTCTTTTACTCAACATTTGCAGCAGAAGTCCTGGGAGAAGAAGGGACATTGCTCATTAGTCCTTCTTGGGCCACATGTTGATCCCTGAACCAATCAATTGTGGCCAGAAGGGTATAGTGTTCTGATTGGCCAGATATACGTCACCTGGGCCATAGAGACCCCATAGTTAGCCTCTTCTAATCACATAGGGAAGAGTGGGAATCTCTAACAGAAGGAGTAATGTTAAGGAGGAGGCAGACAAAATCAATACCTGTCCATTACAGGAAGAAGTTGATTCTGCAAACTACACTCTTATCTAAGAATTGTGTGTGTGTGTGTGTGTGTGTAATGTGTAAGACAGGGTCTTGTTCTGTTGCCCAGGCTGGAATGCAGTGGTGCAATCACATCTCACTGCCACCTCAACCTCCTGGGCTTAGGCAATCCTCTCACCTCAGCCCCATGAGTAGTTGTGACTACAGACACATACCACCACCACGCTTGGCTAATTTTTTTTTTATTTTTAATAGAGACAAAGTCTCACTATGTTGCCCAGGCTGATCTTGAACTCCTGGGCTCAAGCAATCCTCTTGCCTCGGCCTCTTGAAGTGCTGGGATTATAGGCGTGAGTCATTGTGCCTGGCCAAGAATAGACTTTTAAAGATGTAAAGGAAGTGGAGATTTCTCAGAACAAGCCAGAGCAAAGACTATCATATTTCCTTTTTTAACAGGTCCCTAAACTGCCAGATCACAGAGCTGCATTTGATAGTCTGTTGGCAAACTGGGCCGGCCTTTTACAATCTGTGGCATATTATTCCTGTGACTAAAGAGGAAAATATGGGTTAGATAATAGTACAATTAAAGGGAAATTGAACTTTTTAAAATGGAGCAAACCTTTGCCATTATATTTGTCCACTCAGCATGCAATCCCCCATCTTATTTAGGAAGAATTTTCCAGTGTATGTAGTACTGGAGGGCGGCAATGCCCTAGCTCCCACCATGGAGGCAGAAAGGGGAAGATTCATTCCTCCCCTACCGGGCAGCTAGGCCTCAAGCATGTGAATTGGCTCAGTCATTCCCACTGAAGACTCTGAATTCTTAGGAGCGATGCTAAGAGGCAGGAGTGGTGTAGAAATTATTCATGGAGGCAGCAGCAGCATGAACAGTCCTGTAGCAGTGGTGTTAAATAATCATGGGCAGTGGTGGCCATGGCAGAGTAGTGTTATAATTTACTGTTTTCATAGTCAAAAACGTTGTTTCAGAAGACATTGATGAAAGTATAATATTTGAAATTACGGAGATGATGGTCCTGCTCTATTCTGCTACTTAGACCCTGGCTGCAATGCTGCATTCAGTTACGGACCCTACTAAATGCCCAGGGAGTCAAAGCCCAATCAAAGAATAATAATCAGGATAGGGAAGGAACTCAACAAGGAAGCATGAAGAACAATGGAAATGGAGCTGGGCATGGTGGTGTGTTCTTAGAATCCCAGCTACTCAGACGGCTGAGGTGGGAGGATCACTTGAGCCCGGAGTTCAAGACCAGGCTGGGCAATATAGTGAGACCCCATCTCTTTAAAAAAAAAAGGTAGAATTGATAGGTAGCCTGGTGAGGAGTTGTCTTCAGCTTGGGAGAAGGTACATGGCTGATCTCTTTAAATAGCAGAAAGACCATCACGTGGAAAATGATTCAGTTTATTCTCTGGCTCTGAGGAACAGACTTGATATTACTGACGAAGTTATAGACATGAATTTTAGCTTAATGCAGATGTTCCTTTATTTACAATGGGCTTCATCCCAATAAACTCATCGTAAGTTGAAAATATTGTAAGCCGAAAATGCACTTAACATATCTAAGCTCCCAAAGATCACAGTTTAGCCTAGCCTTCCTTAAATATTCTCAGAACATTTACATTAACCTATAGTTGGGCAAAAGCATCTAACACAAAGCCTATTTTAAAAACAAAAGGTTGGCCTTCATATGTTGCTAGCCTGGGAAAAGATCAAAATTCAAAATTTGAAATACAGTTTCTACTGAATGCATATTGCTTTTGCACCACTGTAAAATCAAAAAGTCGTAAGTCTAACAGCAAGTCAGGGACTGTCTGTATAAGAAGGCTTAATAGTTGGGTCAGTGATAGCCACAAGGGAGCAGGCTGCCTCATGACATAGCGAGCTCCCTGTCACTGGAGGTGTGCACACAAAGCCAGGAGAACTCTCAGAGAGTGTATGGTGTGTGGAAATCCTCACTGGATGAAGTTAGGGTTGATGTCCTTTCATATTCTCTCTAACGCTGAAATCTGATGAAGTCCATAGTGCAGGTTGGGAAGAGCAGGAAACTGGAGGAAAAGAGACCAGAGATATTACAAATTGTGAATTGTTCTGGAGCACAATTCCCAACCACCATTCTAGCTCCAGAAAAAGAAAAAGTCATGGAGGGTTGCATTATTCCTAATTCTTTACCACTCCCTATATCCAGTCCCTTTGCCATGTAACTTTGAAGTTTCTCCCACTAGAGGCAGAAGATGATAATGTTGGGTTGGCCAACTTGTTTTGGCTGATAGAATGTGGGTGGAAGTGACCACTCCAACCACAGGCCTTATGAGATATTGGGGCTTTTTGCTCACCCATCTTGTGCCATGTGAAAAACATGCACTTGGTGGGCATCACAGAAGACATAGAGACACATGACATAGACTAACCTAGCCAACCTACAGAGCTACTACATCCTTAATCAGAGCTGTCCCAGCCAATCCATGGGCACCTGAGAGAGAAATACATGCTTTATTATTGTATAGCACTTCAATTTGGTGGTTATTTGCTAAGCAGCATTATTATGGCAATAACTAATTAGCAATTAGTTATGGGATATTCCAACAATTTTAAGATACAGCAATTGAAGGCAGTTACCAGGCTTCTGTTGGCCTTTCTAGGATCTGAGAAAGCAGCACTTGAGGCAAATAACCCATCCCAACAGACTGTAGATGTATCCTGTCTACAATCTAGATATATATGTTGGGTATAGATGTTGCTGCAAATGGATGACCAAAGTCACTGAGCAGGGCCTGGACCCAGTGCTATGGCACCTTTGTACAGGCTGGGATAAAGGGGTGAGAGGAGGAAGCAGATCCACTTCGGGTCATGAGAATAAGTATAGTTGAGCACTCAGAACAAAATATAGATGGTAATACCATCCTGACAGGCAGTTTATTTGTGTTGTGATGGATTAAAAATGGCCACAAATTCTTTCCTACATCTCTTATCAATATGTGGAGTCTATTTCCTCTCCCCTTGAATCTAGGTTGGTGCTGTGACTTATGCAGACCAACAGAATGTAGCTATGTATCACTGTATAACTTCTGAGGCTTGGCCTGAAGAGATCTTCTGGGCCAGGCACAATGGCTCATGCCTGTAATCCCAGCACGTTGGGAGGCCGAGGCGGGTAGAAAACTTGACCCCAGGAGTTTGAGACCAGCCTGGGCAACATGGCAAAACCCCATATCTACTAAAAATACAAAAATTAGCTGGACATGGTGGCACACACCTGTAGTAGCAACTAGTCGGGAGGCTGAGTTGGGAGGATCTCCTGAGCCCAAGAGGTGGAGGCTGCAGTGAGCCAAGATCACACACCACCGCACTCCAGCCTGGGCAACAGAGCAAGACCCTGTCTCAAAAAAGCAACAACAAAAAAGTATTCTGTTCTCTCCTATGCATTCAGAATGCTCCTTCTGAAAACCCAGCTGCAAAGCTGTGAAGAGACCCAACCAACTCTGTGGGGGCCCACCTGGAGGAGAAGTGAGACACCTGGCTAACAGTTCCAGCTGAGCTCCCAGTTGGCAACTAGCACCAACTTTCAGCCATGTGGGTAAGGTCATTTGTACCTCCAGACTTTCTACCACCCCAGCCAACACTCTCTGAAGCAGAAAACCACTGGGTTAATGGGTAACGCACATAATTGTAAGAAATAATAAATTGTTGTTTTAAGAGATTCATTTTGAGTAGTTTTTGTTTTGTTTTGTTTTGTTTTGCATAGCAATAAATCAGGCATTGGCAAACTTTCCGTAAAAGATCAGATAATCAATATTTTAGGTTTTGCAGGCCAGATGATCTCTGTTGCTACTAAACTTTGCCATCACAGTATGAAAACAACCATAGAAAATACACAAACAAAAGAACATGGCTGAGTTCTAATGCATTTTCACTTACCAAAACAGATGGTGGGCTAGGTTTGGCCATGCAAACTAGTTTCCCAACCCCTGCAATAGATAATTAAAACAAATTAACACCCAGAAGTGGGGAGCTTCCATAACAAAAAACTAAAACATATAACATTGACTTTGGAATCAGGAAGCTTCACAGTCCTGAAGTGTGGGAAGGAGGATGACAGCACAGTGAGGAAGTTGTTGGGAGGTTATTCAGGACCTAAGTGACATAGTGGTAACATAGTAACGCAGATAAAATAATTGAACTGGCCACCTTGGTATGGAGATTTCTAGGCAAAATGTTCAAAATGCTAACTTACTCACTTTAGCTGCCTGTGAAGAAGTACAGGAAGAAGAAACTATTTTGTTTCAAGCAAAATTTTGAGAAACTATAGAGGGTCCAGGGCATTATCTACAGCCAGAAAATAAAAATGCTCAAAGTAAATTAAAACCTAGAGGGAATATTAATTCCAAGACCTTCCCTGTAAAATGGGGACTTAAGGTCAAGGATGTGGCTGTAAGACTTTTGTTGTTGTTTCTCAAATGTTATATTAGTTATTTTTTGTACTCTATTAGTATATTATTGGCATATACTAATATATGGGTAGCAATTTAAAAAGAAATTTAGATTTAGGGGTACAGGTTCAGGTTTGTTATATGAATATATTGCATGATGCTGAGGTTTGGGCTTCTATTGATCCTATCACCCAGTAGGTAGTACCCGATAGGTGGTTTTTCAACTCTTGTCCCCCCACCTCTGTTGGAGTCCCCAGAGTCTATTGTTCCCACCTTTGTGTCATGTGTACTCAATGTTTAGCTCCCACTTATCGGTGAGAACATGTGGTATTTGGTTTTCTGTTCCTGCATTAATTTGCTTAGGATAACGGCCTCCAGCTGCATCCATATTGCTGCAAAGGACATAATTTTGTTCTTTTTTATGGTTGTAAGACTGTTGAGATCTCAGAAAGACTTAAAACAGTGCCTCCTAAACCTCTCATGTAGATTAAAGTGCTTCTAAGAGTCTTAAAGGTTTGGTCCACAGCACTGTAATTCACAGCCTAAAGGAGGGAAGGGCTTTTCTCGAGATTTGGGGGTATGGTTTGATTAAAAATAAAATTCATGGAAAGTTCAGTTTTTTCCCCTACAAGAATTGTACCAGTGTAAGCAGTAGTGGCTTGAACTAAAACAGACAAAGATAGTTCAACATGAAAAGAGCACACCAGGTACCCAGTGAAGCATCTTGAACAAGTTATCGACTGTGAACAAAGCCTATTTCTTTTGGAAAAGGAGGAATGACTCAAGGGTAAAGATAAGAGCCACAGAGAATCACATTCCCTGCCCCTGGAGCAGGTGGAGTTGGTGACAAGTGCATGGTTAGTCCTCAGATTTGCTAATGACTGCTATGTGCCTCTTATTAATCTCCTATTCTAAATGGGAGTGTCTATTGCGGTTTTCTTGTCCTTGTATTTCCATTATATGTTAGATGTGTGGGGGAAAAGTCACTTAAGGAGAAGTTGCAAGTTTAGTACAAATAATTTTTTTAGACTACAGTCACATACCGCTTAATCATGGGGATTTTTTCTGAGAAATGTGTCGTTAGTCAATTTTGTTATTGTGCAAACATCATAGAGTGAGCCTAAATCTAGATAGTACAGCCCACTATACATCTAGGTTATGTGGTACGGCCTATTGCTCCTAGGCTACAAACCTGCACAGCATGTTACTGTACTGAACCCTGTAGGCAACTGTAACACAATGGTAAATGTGTAACTAAACATATCTAAACATAGAAAAGGTACAGTAATAATACAGTGTAAAATATAAAAAATAGTATACCTGTACAGGGCAGCTTTATTATCATCTTATGGACCCATCATCCTATATGCTGTCCATTGTTGACTGAAATGTTATGTGGCACATGATGGTATTTGAGAGTAAATTTCTGATATGATGCCCTATTACTCCAAAACCCTTTTGTGTATATTTCCAGTGTAACCACAATATAATAATCAAAACAGGAAGTTAACATGGCTACATTATTATCATTTTATCCTTAGTCCCCATCCCAGTTTCACTGGTCATCCCAATAACATTCTTTTTTTAACCTAATTTTTATTTTTTAGTGACAGGGTCTTACTGTCATCCAGGCTGGAGTACAGTGGCTTGATCATAGCTTACTGTAACTTCAAACTCCTGGGCTCAAATGATCTCCCTGCCTCAACCTTCCGAGTAGCTAGGACTACAGGTATGCACCACCATGTCTAGACAATTTTTAAAATTTTTCGTAGAGACAGGGGTCTTGCTATGTTACCCAGGCTAGTTTCAAACTTCTGGCCTCAAGCGATCTTCCTGCCCTGGCCTCCCAAAGAGCTGGGATTACAGGCATGAGGCATGAACCACACTAGGACTCTAATTATATACATGAGAAATTTACTCTCAAATACCATCATGTGCCACATAACAACATTTCAGTCAACAATGGACAGCATATAGGATGATGGGTCCATAAGATTATAATTTTTTTTTTTTTTTTTTAGACAGAGTCTTGCTCTGTCGCCCAGGCTGGAGTGCAGTGGCATGATCTTGGCTTAATGCAACCTCCACCTCCCAGGTTCAAGTGATTCTCCTGCCTCAGCTTCCCAAGTAGCTGGGATTACAGGTGCACACCACCATACCCAGCTAATTTTTGTATTTTTACTAGAGACGGGGTTTCACCACATTGGTCAGGCTGGTCTTGCACTCCTAGCCTCAAGTGGTCTGCCTGTCTTGGCCTCCCAAAGTGTTGGGATTACAGGCATGAGCCACTGCTCCTGGCCCCCAACTTTATATATATATATATATATATATATATATATATATATATAGAGAGAGAGAGAGAGAGAGAGAGAGAGAGAGAGAGAGAGGGAGAGAGAGAGGGAGAGAGAGAGAGTCATACTCTGTTACCCAGGCTGGAGGGCAGTGGCACGATCTTGGCTCACTGCAACCTCCACCTCCCAGGTTCAAGCGATTATCCTGCCTCAGCCTCCTGAGTAGCTAGGATTACAGGCATGTGCTACCATGCCTGGCTAATTTTTGTATTTTTAGTAGAGATGGCGTTTCGCCATGTTGTCCAGGCTGGTCTTGAACCCCTAACCTCAGGTGATCTGCCTGTCTCGGCCTTCCAAAGTGCTAGGATTACAGATGTGAGCCACCATGCCCAGAGAATATTCTTTATAATAGAAGGGTCCACTTTAGAATCACATGTTGCATTTAGTTTTTTTCCTTCAGTTTTTCATTTTTCCAAAAATTGCACCAAGCTAAAGCAAAGCTCTAGTTGATGCAGGTGTGTTGTGTAGACATTAGCAGTACTGCCCTCACTACATGCTCTTTGGACAGTAGTGTAACCCCAAGAAAAGGATAGTTAGTTGCTATTTCTCTTTGTTTTCCTCCAATTGTGATGAGAATATTTTCTCAATCTTTGACTATCATGACCTTGACATTCTGGAAGATTTCAGAATGGTTGTTTTCTAGAATGTCTCACAATTTGGATTTCTCTAATGTTTCCCATTAAAATTACTAGTATTTCTTAAGGTAGTATTTGAAATTAGGTAAATATATTGTTACTCATCAAATTCCATTTATTTATATCACTATGGACTCACGGTTTACTTTGTTCAACTGGTAATAAATTGTTTCTATCAATATTTATTTTCATGATCAAATTTTTCCATATTTGGCCAATGGGAGCCCCTTCAAACTGATTTCTGTGTCTTTTTGACATAATCTTATCATTCTTTGAGTTCTTCCTCACTTTCTGACACAAGATTTTCCAGGTTCATCTTGTAATATTCCTAGCCAATCCCTGGAATCAGCAAGCAGCCTTTTCTCCAAGAATACCTAAGTCCTTTTATTGGAGAATGGTGTTTAGAAACCAAAACTTAGCTGCTAGATGTGCTCACGGCCTTGGGAAATTTCTGCTCCCAGACAATACACACACACACACACACACACACATACACACACACACACACACCATTCTTAGTTCATTTTTCACTATATTGAAAATCATGAATTCACACCAATTTCTCAACTTTAAATAATGTATCAAAGGATTCAGTTTAGTTTTTTCCCTGTCTATATTTGTAACTCCTCTGACTGTCAGAAACTTGGGTAACTCTCATCTATATATAGTCACTTTTTTTTTTTTTTTTTTTTTTTTTGAGACGGAGTCTTATTCTGTAGACTAGGCTGGAGTGCGACGGCACGATCTCGGCTCACTGTAACCTCTGCCTCCCAGGTTCAAGTGATTCTCCTGCCTCAGCCTCCCAAGCAGCTATGGATTACAGGCATGTGCCACCCAGCCCAGCTACTTTTTGTATTTTTGGTAGAGATGGAGTTTCACCACGTTGGCCAGGCTGGTTTCTAACTCCTGACCTCAGGTGATCTGTCCGCCTTGGACTCCCAAAGTGCTGGGTTTACAGGTGTGAGCCACCATGCCCGGCCATATACTTACTTTTTAATCAGTGTTCCTGTGTTCAACACTCACTTCATCACGTCTTGGCTACAACACCAGTTGCCTTTCACAGGAGACTTCCTACCATGCTCAGGTCCTGAGGACCTTTTTACTCTCCTGAGCTTTGACCCTCTTTGCTGGGCTGTTATCCTCCCCGCTACCCCCTTACCCCTCCCTATCCTGGTTGGACTGTGACACCCTGTCTATGCTGTTTGGACTCTTACGTTGCTCAACCCTACCTAGTGACTTTTTAACTAAATTTCTCAGGAAAAGGGAGAGAGAAAAAAAAAGGAATAAGGTAATTTGTCTTTATAATCCACGGGTCCCTCTTTTATCTTTTTTTTTTTTTTAAGACAGAGTCTCGCTCTATGGCCCAGGCTGGAGTGCAGTGGCGCGATCTCGGCTCACTACAAGCTCCACCTCCGGGGTTTACGCCATTCTCCTGCCTCAGCCTCCCGAGTAGCTGGGACTACAGGCGCCCAC
>NC_045447.1:47461282-47482085 GCF_002776525.5 Piliocolobus tephrosceles | reverse complement strand
ACACTGCTACTCCTGGCCAATTTATTTTTTTGTATTTTATTTTATTTTATTTTAATTTATTTATTTATTTATTTATTTATTTATTTATTTATTTATTTATTTATTTTGACGGAGTCTTGCTCTGTCGCCCAGGCTGGAGTGCAGTGGCCGGATCTCAGCTCACTGCCAGCTCCACCTCCCGGGTTTACGCCATTCTCCTGCCTCAGCCTCCTGAGTAGCTGGGACTACAGGCGCCCGCCACCTCTCCCGGCTAGTTTTTTGTATTTTTTAGTAGAGACGGGGTTTCACCGGGTTAGCCAGGATGGTCTCAATCTCCTGACCTTGTGATCCACCCATCTCGGCCTCCCAAAGTGCTGGGATTACAGGCTTGAGCCACCGCGCCTGCCCCATATCTTTATTTTTTAGAGATGTTACCCAGGCTGGTCTCAAACTCTTGGGCTCAAGTGGTCCTCCCACCTCATCCTCCCAAAGTGCTGGGATTACAGGCATGAGCCACTGCACCCGGCTATCCATACCTCCCTGAGGAATATACCTGTGAAACTGTGTCCCAAAGAGTTAAAGAAACCAATGACTAACAGAAATTCCTGAGTTTGCAGGATGGCAGATCAGAAAAGAAACAATGTGCTGAAATGCCAAAACTCCCTCTGCTTGAGATAAAAGAACTGGCTGAAATTAGTTGGAACCAATAGGGCAACTGGGCTCTTGCACAGAAAGAGCTTTCTGGTGTCACAAATTTCCACCACGTTACATTCTAAATCCCCCTGAATTGCACGTGACTCATGAAGAGGCATGAAGAAATAATTGTGCATGCCTGAGGACTTTCCAGACCTCCCCTTTTCTTCTACCAGTTACTTATTAATCTCAGAATCCACCCCCAAAAATTTTTCTAATAAAAACATTACCTTAAAGCCAGCCCAAGGAGACTTGAGACAGCCCAGGGAGACCTAAAGTCACCACAAGGAGATTTCAGCTGGACTCTTCTATCTCCCTGTTGGCCTACTTGCAGTATAAAGCTTTTCTTTTCTCAAAAACCTGGTGTCACAGTATTGGTTTCTAGAACAGTGGGCAGTGAGTGCTTTTAGTCTTTGGTCAGTAACACCTGGATTTGATTTAGATAATACTTTGGACCTGAAGTCTTAATTAGTTGAACCTTTGGGGGAATCTTAGGAAGACACTAATGTATTTTACCTGTGGGAAGAATCTACATAATTTGTGGCCATTGGGCAAACTACTGTGGATTAAAGGTGCCTGACAATTCTTTGCCCCTCCTCCCATCAAGAGATAGAGTCGGTCAGACGAAATGGCTCATGCTGGTAATCTCAGCACTTTGGGAGGCCAAAGCAGGAGGACTGCGTGAGCTCAGTTCGAGACTAGTCTGAGCAATGTCGCAACACCGCATCTCCACTAAAAATTTAAAAATTAGCTTGACATGGAGGTGCATCCCTGTAGTCTCAGCTACTCGGGAGGCTGAGGCAGGAGAATCACTTGAGCTCAGGAGTTTGAGGTTACAGTGAGCTATGATCACACCACTGCACTATGGGCTGGTTGACAAAGGAAGATCTCATCTTTAAAAAAAAAGAAAAAACAAGAGGCATAGCCAGTTTTACTCCCCTTGAATCTGGACTGCCCTATAAACTTGTTTTAAGCAAAAGAATGCCCTAGAAGTGATGCTAAGGCTGGGCTTTAAGGGATCTGCATTTTCTGTGTTTTTGACATGCTCCTTTTTGGAATGCTTCCTCTAGTTTGGGAGGAAACCCAAGCAACCACATGGAGAGTCCTTTGTGGAGAGGTCCAAGTGGAGAATGAAAGCCCCATGACCCAACCCATTCTGAGCTTCCAGCCCCCAGCCAGCACCAACTGCCATGCACATGAGTGAAACCATTTTGGAACTTCCAACTGTACCAGTGCCTCAGCTGACACCATGTGAACCAAAGCTGCCCAGTCAACTGCAAAACTGCAAGAAAGTGTTGTTTTATAACACTAAGTTTTGGGGTAGGTGTTACACTGCAATAGATGACTGAAATAACTGTCTACTATGTGCCAGGCACTATTTGATGCCCTTCTGATCCATGAAGGTAAAAACAGAAATGTAACCTGACAGGTGCAGAAGGCACCAGGGGAGGGCAGAGGAAGGCCAGCTGCAGGGAGAAGCAGGGAGCTGGTGATTCTGGGCAGATGAGCACATGGATGGGCCAAGAGCCAAGTCCCCTTGCCAGCTTCTGGCCAATCAGCACTGCAACTTCCTCCTCCATTTGTCTCACTGGATGGGATTAATTTTTCACCTGACAAAGTCGAGAGTGGAAAAAGAGCTGGAGACAGTGGGGAGGAAGGTTGCCTGGGTCTGTCTCACCAGCACCAGTTCATGTCTGGACTGCTAGACAATGTTGTCCCAAAGGTTTCCGGGCCATCTATATTATTTGTAATTTACTGATTCTAGTTGCCTGTGGATCAGGGGCTGCTGAGACTAGTGCTCAGGCCTTAGTGGACTCTGCAAGTTCCTGAGGGATAGGCAATCAGCGAGTGTTGCTCCTTTTCCTCGATTTCTGGCCACACAGTGTCCTGGGACAGGTCTGTGATTCCTAATACCCACCGCAGTCCTATCTCCTGGCCATCATCTATACCAGTGGAAGACATCCCCATTTCCCCCTCCGCTTAATTTTCAGTTGTGGAACTAATCTGACCCACCCTCACTCATGGGCCAGGCCGACTTTACCTAAACACAGGGTGCTGGCGTCAGCTTCACCTTTACCAACTCCTTGGAGGACTCCACTTTATGTTCTAAACTAAGTTAGCAATATTTTTTCCTTTCTCCCCTTCCCACATCAAGATGATCATGGTATTTAAAAAGTATTTTAACAAATATTGGCCAGGTGCGGTGGCTCACAACTGTAATCCCAGCACTTTGGGAGGCTGAGACGGGTGGATCATGAGGTCAGGAGATCGAGACCATCCTGGCTAACATGGTGAAACCCCATCTCTACTAAAAATAAAAAAAATTAGCCGGCATGGTGGCAGGCGCCTGTAGTCCCAGCAACTTGGGAGGCTGAGGCAGGAGAATGGCTTGAACCTGGGAGGCGGAGCTTACAGTAAGCTGAGATCACACCACTGTACTCCAGCCTGGGCGACAGAGTGAGACTCTGCTCAAAAAACAAACAAACAAAAAAACCCAAAAGAATATCGATTCAGTGCCAAGTATGTGCCAGGCTCAGTTTTAGGGGCTGAAGATACAGTAGTGAACAAGAGAGAAATTTCCCGTTCTCATGAAGCTGATCTTCTAATGAGGGAGGCAAGACAACAGAAAATAAATGCATAATGTTGGGTAGTTGATACCCACTCTGAAAAAAATCAAGCAGGTTAAGGCTGGGCGCGGTGGCTCACACCTGTAATCCCAGCACTTTGGGAGGCCGAGGCGGGCAGATCACCTGAGGTCAGGAGTTCGAGACCAGCCTGGCCAACATGATGAAACCCCGTCTCTACTAAAAATACAAAAGATTAGCCCGGCATGATGGCAGGCACCTGTAACCCCAGCTACTCGGGAGGCTGAGGCAGGAGAACTGCTTGAATCCGGGAGGCGGAGGTTGCAGTGAGCCAAGATTGCACCATTGCACTCTAGCCTGAGGGACAAGAGCAAGACTTCGTCTCAAAACAAACAAAAAAAACAAGACAAGCAGGTTAAGCAGATTCAGGCAGGAGGCCGTTCTGCATAAGGTAGTCCGAGAAGGTCTCTGTCATAGGTGACATTTAAGAGACCTGAATTGAATGAAATATTGGGGACAAGTGTTTCTGGCAAAGTGAACAGCAAGTACAAAGGCCTTGAGGCAGGAAGAAATATGGCAAGTTCAAGGAATAGCTATCAGGCTAGTGTGGCTAAGGCAGGTCCAGCATGGTAGAGTGATAGATGTGGGTGAGGAGGGAGATAGGAACCAGATTGAACAGGGCTTCTATGGATTTGGTTCTGAACAAATGGCATGATCTGATTTATGCTTACAAAGATTTCCTGGATGCTCTGTGGAAAACAGACTAGGGAGGAGGAATGGAGGAGGTGGAAGCAGGGTGACCAATTAGTAGCTGCTATATAATCCAGGGCAAGATGATGGTGGCTTGATCGAGGATGGTTACATCAGAGTTGGTGAATTTTGATGTTTTGAAGGTAGCACAGACAAGGCTGGCTGAGGGCTTGCAAATGGCATTTGAGAGTAAGAGAAGCACATCAAGGACACCTTTTAGATTCTGGGGAACTGAATGAACAAGAGTATCACTCTCTGAAGGAGGTAAGAATGGGAGTGGAGCGAAAGGAGTGTAAGGAGTAGGTTGCTGGGGGCAAGATGTATTGTGTTTGAGATGCCACTAAAATAAGCAGCTGAATTTGGAGGTCAGGGAAGAGATTTGGGCTGGAGACAGATCAGTGATCAGCATATGGATATTATAAATCACTCAGAGGGAGTGTAGACACAAAAGAACATCATGAACTATGGCCGGGGCCTTCAACAACTGAGGAAGAAGTCCAGAGAGGAGACAGAAATGGCCAGTGAAGTGAGGAAGATCAGAAGGATCTGGTGTCCAGGAAGTCGTGAGGAAAGCTGATTGTGTATGATCACAACCAAAGTGTCAACTCATAAGCCTTCATTTTCTCATCTGTGAAATGGACACCGTAACACCACCTACTTCATGGCAGATAGTACTAGCACATAGTAAACTCTCAAAATAAGGTAGCTACTGTTATTCCCTGCTGGTTGGCTGCCAGAGCCCACAGCCTCCCTATCCACATTACTGACAGCACCTCCATGAGTCTTTCTCCGGGGTGAGGAGTCTCTGCTCACTCAGGGTCTGAGGCCTCTGGGTCAAATCGAGGTCAAGTGGCTTCAGTGCTTAAGTCTCTGACCCACACAGCCTCCAGCCCTTACTTGCAAATCAACAAAAGGTAAACCTGTGGAAAAATACGGGTTTTGGAGCCAGAATTCTGCCTCTTGCCAGCTGTGGGCTCTTAGGCAAGTTTCTTAATCTTCCAGGGCCCCACTCTATGACATCGGGAGAACTCCTACTTCATGGGACCGTGTGTGGCCCAGTGTAGACTGTAACGCCGGCTGCTCTCCTGCACGCTGGCCTGGGAGTTAGAGGCTTCTTGCTGCTCTCCTCCTCAGAGTATACAGGACTCCCACCACACATACACCTGGAACCAAGCTGGTCTGGTCTGCGAGCGCCTTATAGCTCAGGTTACCTGATGGGGAGGCAAAGAAGTGGCAACCTGTCCACTTTCTTTGCCGCAGGACCCCTCCTTAAGCAGCGGGGTCCAGCCGGGCTGAGTTAGGGAGTGGGTTTCGAACGTGCCACCCCTCGCCCGACGTCAAAGCCCGTTTCCCGGGTAACCTTTTTCTGCCTCTTTTCCTCGACCACCAAGGCCCACTGGCCGGAACGCCGCCGCGGCCCCAACCACCCCAGACAACCACCCGCCAGCTGTCCTCTCCGTTCTCTCCGCCGCCGCGCTGCAGGCCCAGGCTCGCACCCGAGTCCCTTCACACCCCAGGAAGTGGCGCGGCCTGTTGAGGGCAGCGTGGAGGAGGAAGAGGAGGCGCGGCTCAACGCTACCGAAGCTCCGCCGCAAAGGCTCAGGAGGAAGAGGGCGGTGCGCGGCCAAACGTCGAAGCTCGAGTCCGACTCCGGGTACCCCGCGAGGCCGCCCCGCCCGCTGCCACCCTCCCGAGGCCCAGCCCAGCGCGCCCGTCCCGCCACGGGCTGCCCCGCCTTCCCGCCCTCGTCCCGAAAACCCCGCGCCCGGCCCCGCCCCCGCCGGGGCCCCGCCCGGCCCCCCCCCCCCCCGCGCCCCGCCCCTCCCCGCCCCGCCCCGCCCGCGCCTCGGGCGCCCTCTCGCAGCTCCCAGGTCGGGCCGGCCGGAGGAGTCTCAGCTCTCAGCGGCTCGCACCCTGGCGCCGCGCTTGCCAGCCCTCCCTCCAGGCCCTCCCCCGGTCGCCGCTGTGGGGCAGCGCCTGGCAGGCGGCCCGCGGGCGGGTCGCCTCCCCTCCTGTAGCCCACACTCTTCTTAAAGCGGCGGCGGGAAGATGAGGTTTCGGGAGCCGCTCCTGGGCGGCAGCGCCGCGATGCCTGGCGCGTCGCTGCAGCGGGCCTGCCGCTTGCTCGTGGCCGTCTGCGCTCTGCACCTTGGCGTCACCCTCGTTTACTACCTGGCTGGCCGCGACCTGAGCCGCCTGCCCCAGCTGGTCGGAGTCTCCACATCGCTGCAGGGCGGCTCGAACGGTGCCGCCGCCATCGGGCAACCCTCCGGGGAACTCGGGACCGGAGGGGCCCGGCCGCTGCCTCCTCTACGCGCCTCCTCCCAGCCGCGCCCGGCTGGCGACTCCAGCCCAGTCGCGGCTTCTGGCCCCGGCCCCGCGAGCAACTTGACCTCGGTCCCAGTGCCCCAGACCACCTCGCTGCCGCTGCCCGCCTGCCCTGAGGAGTCCCCGCTGCTCGGTAAGGACTCGGGTCGGCGCCAGTCCGAGGATTGGGACTCCCCTGGATTTCCCCGACAGGATCCCCCAGACATTCCCTCAGGCTGGCTCTTCTACGACAGCCAGCCTCCCTGTTCTGGATTAGAGTTTTAAATCCCAGAGGCTCGGGACTGGATGGGAGAGAAGGGTTGGGAAGTGGGTCCCTGGGGAGTCATGTAGGCGGCTTGGGGCCGGGACCGCCCAGGGAAGTCCCGAGGCCCCTCTAGCCCCAGAACCAGAGAAGGCCTTGGAGACTTCCCTGCTCTGACCCGAAGCTCAGGAAGTTTTGGAGTTTGGATCTGCTTAGGGCTTGGAGCAGCCTTGCACTAAAAACTCTGTTAGGGACCTCGAGTAATCCACTCCCTCTTGGGGACTGACGTGAGGCTCCTGGTGGGGAAGGAGACTGACCTCTCTGTTCACGTGTCTTGCCATAGAGCCACACTCCTGAGAGTGGCGTTTTCTCCTGATCGTTTGTGCCAAGTGACTTCTCTGTGAACCCAAGGTTTCTCTTCTGGGATAATAAATGGTCACCCTTTCAAGGGGTTGTTTTGGAAGATTATGTGAACAATGTAAATAAGGGCTTAATTAATGAGAGTAAGCCCTCAGTAAATTGTCACTGTGTGTTCATTTCTTCCTCTGTGGATCGTCACCGAGAGCCCTTCCCTCTAGCCTCCTCCCGGTATGGGTACCCAAAACCTAGGTGAGCAGGAATCTCTCCCAAGGGCAGAGAGCTTGTGTGCTCCGGGGGCTAGAGGGCTAAAATATAACCAGTCAACACCACGTTGCCCATTTCTGGTACTTCGGGCAGCAGCCTGAGTCTCAATTATCTTGCCCAGATGATCTGAACTCTGACCTCTAGCCTCTGTTTCAGCTTAGGCAGATAGCTTGAGTAGGTGGGTTTGCATTCCTCATAGCAGGAGGCTGAGCCTAGTCCGGACTTCTCTTTGACCTGTAACCTACAGGCCCACAGGCCCAAGGCAACCACAGGTTGCTTCCAGGGTTACCACACAGGTCCTCTCTCATTTCTAATGCCAAGTTTTAGAGAATTGTTGTGAGTGAGGGGCCCTGGCAGGCAGGATGACATCCTGTCGACAGGAGTTTTCTGTCACTTTCCCACAGAGCCCTGGCCACTACATACTCTTGCTCAATTTCGCGAATAATTGCGTCAATGTGTTCATATCAAGTTTGGGAAGGACATCTTGGAATCGGTCAGACATGAACTGTGGTAATGATGGGGGCGTGTTTTTTTAAGCAGATAATTAAATTCCTTTGCATTTGATGATGATTCTGGGAAGCAGACTAGTCCCATAAAATGAAATGGACTCTGCCCTGCTGCTAAGTGTCTGACTTGAGTCATGCTATCGAGTTTCTCAAAATCTCTTCCTCATGTGTAAAATGTGATTGTCAATGATTACCTTACAGGGTTATTTTTAAGACTAAATGAGATTGTGTACATTAAATACAGGCACTCAGGCCGGGCACAGTGGCTGACGCCTGTAATCCTAGCACTTTGGGAGGCTGAGGGGCGTGGATCCCTTGAGGTTAGGAGTTCAAGACCAGCCTGGCCAATATGGTGAAACACCATCTCTACAAAAATACAAAAATGTTAGCTGGAGGTAGTGGCGCACGCCTGTAGTCCCAGCTACTCAGGAGGCCGAGGCAGGAGAATTGCTTGAACCTGGGAGGCAGAGGTGCAGTGAGTCAAGATGGTGCGTACACTCCAGCCTGGGCGACAAAGCAAGACTCTGTCTCAAAAAAAAGTACGGGCACTCAATACACCACATAATAATAATATAGTAATAATATTTGCTTAGGACTTTTATAAAGTTCCATTTTTTCAGACTTCCACGGAAATGGCTCTGAAGAGCAGAGTGAAGTGGGAGAGAGACTGAGTCTCCAGGCCAGAAAAAGGCCAGGTTTTTTGCTTTTGTTTTTGGTTGTTGCCTGGATATTGCACAGAAAGAAAAAATAATTAGCAAATTAAAGAAAAGTACTGCAAAGTTGATTAGATTGGTATTTGAGTATCACATTTTCCTCTCAGAAGCATAAGAGACAAGGTGGTGACCATAGCTCTGCTTAGTTTTGTTTTGTAATGATGTTGCTAGTGATCGGCTTGTCACCAGTTACTGGTGTTTCTAAATGGACTATATTTGCCTAGTTGAAAGGACCTCCTGAGAGAGAACATTCTGGAGGACGAGGAGAGAGTGCCTTCTCTAGTTTGCCTGCTTTCGTGTGACATGCAAGGGACCATGACGTTTAGGCTGCTGCTGAGGCAGCCCCAGAAATGGGGGTCGAGAGGTCTTCTCTTCATTTTAATAGGGCCTGTAGGTTTGGATGGTTAGGTACAGTTCTCAGAGTGGAGGTTCCTGGCTATGAGGCCTTTAGAAAGCTGAAAGTCTCCTTGGGAGTGTGTTGGTGGGGGAAGTTGAGCCCATCCGTTCATGGGCAGGTGTTAGCCAAAGCCTTTGCGGGTGGTTTTGAGGTTGGTGGGAGAAAGCATCCGTGGGGTTTAGAGTTGTGGCCTTTTCACTACTTGCAGTTCCTTTCCCCGACTTGGCTTTACTTTCTGGTGTCCAGGAGTCTGGGCCAGATGCTGAGATTCCTCTCGGCTGACAGGTGTGGGTTATGGGCAGGCCCTACCCTGGAGGACATAAGGCACCGGATTGGACTGCTGATGGGTTGCTGTTGGAGCTATCAAGGACTTGGAATAGTCTTCAGATAGACTTGGGTTAGTGTGACCTGGGGCAGGCTGCAGGTTTGGAGCCATAGTATCCCCCGCCCTCACACCGGGCACCCTCCTGTGGGCTAATGTGAGGCTTGTAGGAGTGAGTGATGCAGTGGGAAGGTGGGCCTTTCCTGAGGATTCTGCAGCTTTCTCCAGGGAATTCTCCCAGGCAGTTTAGGCCTGCAGGTGCTATGCTATCCTTCTTTCCTTACACTGTCTCAGGTCCTCAGGGGGGCCATGCAGCATCTACTTATAACCCTGCAGCAAGGCCCTCTTTTCTGGCCACCTGGGTGTTTGCCTACTGAGATAGGAGGAACAGTGGCCTTGGGTTTCTTCCGCCGTCATGTTTATCTCTACTCAGATTGGGCAGCAGCTCAATGGGACTTGACCAGCTGTGGCATGGCCAGTCCGGAGATGAGTAGGGTGATGCGGGAGGTGGGCAGTACCTGAGGCTGAACTAGTGAGAGAGGCATGGTTGGCCTGGAGGCTCAGCTGGGGCCTGGGATGGATGGTACAGTCCCCTGAGGGGGGCAGGGGAGTGAGTGTTAGACTGCTTAAGCCTCAGAGGCCGCTCTTGCCCACCTATGCTTTGAGGAGATCCTCTTCATTTGTTCAAAAGGGAAGACTCTGATCTAGAGATGGGCACTTGGGCCCACAAACAGCAGCTACAGGTAGCCAGGGCACCCGAGGAGCACTTGCCCATGAGCCAGTTTCCCTGGTTTTTTGGGGGCTGTCGCTGAGCCTCTGCCAGGGTTTGTGCCCTAGCTGGTCTTTGCTGGGCTCTAAGGTGTTTCTCTACCAGCACATTTCCACCTCCCTCATATGCACACATGTGGACACAAGCAGGCTGCCCAGGACGGAGTGTACTTTGAGGCTTGGGAAAGGACTCTGTCTCGCCCCTTTGGGGATGAGCCTTGGAACCTCATCACCTTCCGGCTTAGGGTGGAGCTTCTTCCTGGGGGTTGAAGCTTTAGGCTCAGATAACTAGTCTTGTAAGCCAGTTTTGTCCTATTGTTTTTTTCGTGGAAAATAATGTATTGACAAACACACAGACATTCCTTGTCTAACAGTCTGAGATTGAGAAATACCCTCCATGACTATCTGGTTTGCTTTCATGGTAAAACTTGGTCGCTTTCTTAGACACAGCCTATGGTGATAAAAGTGATCCCTGGCTGCTATAATTCATTCCAGACTTCGATTAAACACAAGGAACCTCCTCCACCTGCAGTGGAGCCTCTGATGGCCCAAGTGGAAACTCCTTGGGGAATGGGGAACAAGAGCCAAATGTGGGATTGGTCTCAAACTGCAGCTTCTTAGAACTGTAACATCCCACGATGGGATCCTCTAGTGCTCTTCCTGGAGGTTACTATTCAGTAGTTGGCTAGTGCACAGGTTCAGAGGTGACCTGATATGCCCTAGAGTTTCAGAGGAAGATCCCCTGCAAGATGTGTCTCTGGGTCCATCTGAAGGTCTTGTATGGTGGTTTTGTATGGATGTTCGTGATGGCTAAGGCATCTGATAACTTCATTCCTTCAGTTCCAGCAATGTTTCTGTATTATGCTGGGCACTAGAGCTACAAAGAAGAAAACAAAATGCCTCCTCTTCAGAAACTCTTAATTTAGGCAGGGGAGGCATAATTAAACAGTGCTGACGTCATCTAAGGGAACCAAAGTGTGTGTTTATCCCTTTCCCTATCACTCCCCTCCCTCCTTCATTTCTTCCTTTCTTCTTTCAGAAACTACAAGTTCATATCAAAATTCTCCAGCCCTGGTTTTATTGGGTTTTGTGAAAATTTTCCTCTAATTTCTGAAGCTATGCATTAGCTCTGCTGGGTAATCTTTAACTTGCTGCTTTATAATGATTATAATGAGATATCACTGGGTATTATGGTCTTTGGGTAGCAGCAGGGTAGGGATTTCGAGGCTGGGACTAAGTTAATTTATGGGTTGGGAATGATGGGGCAGTTAATGGCAAGGCAGTCTGAGCCTTCCACAGATTCCACCCTAGGGACCATCCAGACTTAGGGAACAGGGCCGGCAGGCTCATCCCCTTTGCATTCAGCTGGGCTATGGGTGTGTGTTTGTGAAAGAGGTTATTCAATAGTTATACTGCTGATTTCCCCGCTATCTGTTTACCCAGTGCCTCCTGTACCTTGTTTCTTACTTTTTGTTCTCTGCTCTTACTGTGAAGAAGCAGAGACTGGAATTCTGCTTGAACCCACATCCACCTGGAAATTCCAGTTTTTCTTATCCAGTGGAGCAGCAATCCAGTTGTCTTAGGACAAATGGTCTGCCCTTGAAGCTTAAATCCTTTGAGGGCCTGGCACGGTGACAATTTTACATTTGGCTTTGGTATAGACTGGTATGGTCCCTGGGCAGTGAGGTCACTGTAAGGCCAACCAGCCAGAGCCTGGCTCCTAGGGGAATTAGCAAGGCATGGGATTAAGACTCACAGGGTCCACTCCTGTCCCTAAACTTGGTGAGGGTTCCTGGGAGCCAGACTGTGACTGAGACTGTAGAGACCCTGAGTTGTAGGGGTCTCTGTGTTGATCTGGGCCATTGCAGGGTGAGGTGAGGCGGTCACTAGCTCAAGGAGTGATCTCAGGATATTGTTCTGTAAGTCAGAGACCTCCAGGTTGGAGAGTGGGGCTTGGGGATTGGGGGACAGGGTTCAGTGAGGAGCTGGTTCTGGGTGAATGTGGCCTAAAGGGATTTGTCCTTAGAAGACAGAGGGGTGAGTCACACACTCAGTGTTTCAGGTTCCACTTTGCAGCTCGACCTCAGCCAGCCCCTTCCCTACACAAATGAAGGCTAGGGGCTATATAATTGGCTGTTGCTGAATTCTTTGGCAGTGATTTTAAAGTCTGGTCTGGGTGTGTTATGTAACTGCTTCTCTATCCACTCCCCCCACCTGCTGCTTCTCCAGAGCCCCTCACAAAGCCCCGGGCGGGGGGGGGGGGGGGGGGGGGGGGGGGGGGGGGGGGGAGGGGAGGGAGGGGGGAGAGAGAAAGAGGGAGAGAGAAGAGAGGAGAGAGGAGAGAGAGAGAACAACTTGCCTCGCAGGGATGTTGGGGATAGGGGTATGGGTCTTTGCTTTTGCCTTTTGAGGGGGGATAATCTCTTCCTTCATTTTAAAAGTAAAAAGTAATGCAGGCTCATTGAAAATAATTTGAAAAGTTGAAAGAGATATAAAAGCACACCCAAATTCCTGTCACCCAAAAGAAACATACTGGCATATTTCCTACTAGTGTTTTTCATGTTTAAGAATATAGCTAATATCTTTTTTCTTTCTTTTTTTTTTTTTCTTTTTGAGACAGGGTTTTTGCTCTGTCACCCAGGCTGGAGTGCAGTGATGCAGTGATCACAGCTCACTGCAGCCGAGCTCAACCTCTCGGGCTAAGCGATTCTCCCACTTCAGTCTCCCTAGTTGCTGGGACCACAGGTGCATACCACCATGCCTGACTAATTTTTGTATTTTTTTGTAGAGATGGGGTTTTGCCATGTTGCCTAGGCTGGTCTGAAACTCCTGAGCTCAAGTGATTCACCTGCCTTGGCCTCCCAAAGCACTGGGATTATAGGTGTCAGTCACCACATCTAGTGTTATAGCTGTTTTCTTTATAGATGGACAGATAGATTGAAATAGATTCATGTAGATAACCTGGTGTTCAGCATTTTTCACTTAAGATTCTGTCACAGACTTGACCCTATACCTTTAAAAATCACAAAGGCAGTATCATATTCTGTTACCTGAATATGGCATAACTTAAAAAAAAAAATCATTCAACTGTTGCTGAACACACACATATATAGTTTTTGTTTTTTCTTAGTGATGTAGTGATGATGCTTGTGCAGAAAGCTTTATGTACTTTTTGGATTCTGTAGGAGAGCTTTCTAAAAAAGGAAAAAAAGTGTTGAAGTTTTTTGAGAAGGGCTAGGTTTTCAAGCCAGTCTTACAAAAGGATAGACTCACTGGAAATTCCAGATTTGCTTAGTGCTGGCAGATGAGTATCGCTTATTGCTGAATGATGTGTCTAGAATCCTGATTAAAAAAGAAACTAGGTCCAGGAAGTGCCTGGGGGCAGGGGCAAAGGGCCAGGCTACAGGATAGGCTCTTAGGATCTGGCTTAGCAGAAATCTGCTGTGAACAGAATCGGTGGGGGTGATGCTTTCTCAGTAACTTCTCTATTTGTTTCCTTAGCAGCCAAGTCCCTGTGCTGGACTTCTGTGGACGACTGTGGCTCTGGGGCTGTGGTGGTGGGTGAACAACAGCTAGCTAAACCAGTGCTATTGACATCATTGAGATGTGACACACAGGAAGGTGGGAGCAAGCTTGCAAATCAGATTCTGAAACATACAGCACAGCTCTCCCACCTCCAGGTGGTCCTGAGATCTAGGGAGGGACCATAGTGAGAAACTTCAGGTTTCTAGGAATTCTCTTAGGGAGAAGCTCTCTTAGGGAGAGGCAGAGCCTGAATCTCAGTTGGGGCCTGTTCAGGTGGGTTCCATCAATAAAGCCCCAGGCCAATGTGCCAGGCTATTCCCAAGGAGTATACTTTGAAGTTACTCCCTTTAGAATGTCCTCACTGGAGCTAAATTCTCTCTGAGGAGCAGTTTTGTCTGCCGAGGTCATTTGGCACAGAGCCTGGAGTAGAAGGGCGAGGTTGCACTGAGGGAAGGGGCAGGATTATGTCAGCAGCGTGACGGATATGGTATGAGGTCAGGCTCCTTCCTGCCCCACCACGGGGGCCTAGAGGTTATGGGGAGGGTCTGTGGCAGGAGAGTCAATCATTGCTTGGCCCCATGACAGGATATATTCTAAAAATGCCTTAAGTTTTTTTCTTTCAAAGTTTCTTCCTGTTTTGCATAATGGCCTTTGCCTTTGCCATCCTGAAACCGCAGAGCTGTCATTGGTGTTGCAGGACACTGCCAGCTTGAAAAAAATCAACTACAACAACACCAAAAAAAAACAGGAAAGGATGTGGAGTTAAGGGCGCGTCCTAGGGAAGCTGGTATTTGTGTTACGGGAGTGTGGGGACGTGGCATTGAGGTGTTGGGCAGCGCCTGACATTTAGAGGAGTACTCTGGGCAGAGTCCCTGCCTGCCCAAGAATAGGTAGAATTGAGTCTTCACACTAAAGTCAGGAGAGACCCCCCAGGAAGAGAATGAATAGGGACTCATTTCCTCATTCAGCAAACTTTTATTGGTAACTACGCTATATAAAGTGCGAGAGATAGACATGAACAAGAGAGGCCCCCACTCTTGGGCAGTCCCTTAGTAGTAGTAGACAGACTCTGGCAATATGGTGTGGTCAGAGGGAGCAAGCCTGGGTGCTTTGAGGGTACTGAGGAGGTACAGGGAACCAAATGGGTGGTCTGGGCCAGGGCCAGAGTCAGAATGAAGGACTTCTCTTCCAGGCACTGATTTTAGCATCTCTGTCTCTCAGTATGTTTGAACAGTCTCCCGTATTGGAAGAGCAGGGGTTTACTGCTAAAAGAAACCTGTGATTTCCTCTCGTTGCTGTCATATGGGAAGAACACTGTAGCTGAAATTCCAAAAGTTGCATACCGTTACCAGCAGGACAGGAGAGGAAAGGAAGTGGAGGCAGAGTGAGCTGAAGATGGTGAAAGAAAGAGAAGGTGCAGTTGGGACTGTTCTGGACAGAGGAAGTCTGAGGGTAGCTGGACTGAGGGATCATAGGGAGGCAGTTGAAAGGGAAGAGAGCCGCAGAGAGGAATTTCGTGGTCTGCAGAGGGTAGGAGCAAGCCTTGAAGGCTGCTGGAGTGAGGATTCCGAGCTCTAGTCTTCATTCTTTTTCTAATTCATTACATCATTTTAGGCAAATCCTAACTCCTTTGGTCTCTGTTGTCTTTCTGAAATTTGAGTGGGCTGGACCTGCTGGTCTTTAGCCTCTGTCTTTCTCTATCTCCTAGATTCCAGTTTGGCAAATGGGGGGAAAACCTGGTTATATCTGCAACGTGAAAGGCCTCTGAAATTCCTTTTGAAGCCCACTACCCATGAGGCTTCTGCTAAGGATTTCGTTTCTGTCTAAGCAGACATAAAAATTTTAGCAGGTGGATGACCCATAGAAATGGCACAAGGAATGTTTCTTTCTATCATGCTATGGTATTTAAGAAACTTGTTATCCTCTCTGTGCCTCAGTGTTCTCACTTGTAAAATGGCGATAACAGTATCCACCTCATAGATATTGTGAAATGAAGGTAGTAGCCACGAAAGGGCTTAAAACAGTGCCTAACACAGAATAAGTTGTGAATATATGTTATTTATTATTGGTAGTATAATACTTATTTGTGAAGATTTTGGCTTTTGCTTTATAGGATCTTTTTTTTTTTCAGTTGAAAATACAATGTTACCATGTTAAATGTTAAAAAAAATTTCTACTTACCATTGTAACAGAACATGCTCCCATTCCTGTAACAGAACTTGCTATTACTTTTCAAATGCATACATATTCCAATGCATATATTCCAATGCAGTTGTAGAGTGAAACTGTTTGCATGCAGCCATTTTTATCCAACATTATCTTATAAAATGTTATGTTCTTAATTATCCTAATTATCTTTTGTTACTGTCTAGTATCCTTATAGATATTCCATTAGTATACACTATTCCAGGTTTCACTATTGTAGCTAATCTAGAGAGGAACATTTTTGTAGTGCGTAGCTCTTTGCTTCAGTTGAATTACTTTCCTGGGATACTAGGCCAGAGGATACGGTCATCTTAACGATACCGATTCACATTGCCGCATTGCTTTCCAAGAGGTTTGGAATCATTCACAGGTTCTAAATTGGAAATTTCCTGGCTTTTGAAGTATGTAGATTCTAAGGGCGAGTTGGATCTAGCTGGAGCCTCACACTGACACTTCCAGCCTGTGTGTGTGTGTGTGTGTATAGTTCCCTATGCTGGATACCATGTGGCCTTTCTGGACATTAGAGTTTTCCTGTAAGTGATTGCCTCAGGGCAGTTCCTGTTGAATTCACTCTGTGTCCACAAAAGGAGCCTTACTGTGGCTCTTTCAACACCCCACCTGAAAGTAAGAACATTCTTTCCTTCTTCCTTGATACGTGGCACTAAACCTATAGCATGGGGCAGGCTCTGGCTTTAAAAACCTGACTTAAAAATAATGGTGTTGATCAAAAAGTTTGTGGATCAGTTTTTAGAAACACTGCATGTAGCCGTCCATAGAAACTGTTATATTCTGTTAGGCTAGCCTGTGCGCCTGATCATTTAACTCATGTGCATGAACTTCTGTGTGATAGCCCTGGTGTATGGGATCAAGAAACAGGCCCTAATTAAGAAAGGCTTTTAAATTATGTTGGATAAAAATAAGTTGTTACAATAACCCAAAGTCTGCAAATATGAATTGCCAGTTCTGTCCTTGTAGTCATCTCCCGTGTACCTGCCTCTTTTGTAGACTCTTGTAGATTCAGAAGCCCACTGAATTGCATAAATGATGGAATGATTTTAGAGTTAGTGATTTCAGTGACTAAAAGTTTACAGATCCTGACCAAGCACAGTGGCTCACACCTGTACTCCCAGCATTTTGGGAGGCCAAGGTGGGTGGATCACTTGAGGCAAGGAGTTCGAGACCAGCCTGGCCAATATGGTGAAACCTTGTCTCTACTAAAAATACAAAAATTAGCCAGGTGTGGTAGCACACACCTGTAATCCCAGCTACTCGGGATTGAGGTGGAAGAATGGCTTGAAGCTGGGAGGTGGAGGTTGCAGTGAGCCGAGATCAGGCCACTGCACTCTAGCCTGGTGACACAGTGAGACTCTGTCTCCGCCACCACCACCCCCCAGCCCCCGCCCCGGCTGCCCCCTTAAAAAAAGAAGTTTACAGACCCAGCAGATGGGGCATATTCAACTTGTGACAGCCACCCCCTTCACCTTATAGCTATGTCATACATCATCTCCTTTGACTGCATTCTGCAGCAGTCAGTTGTGACTTAATATGGCACTCTGGGCCCACTGAATTAGGTCAGAGCTGCTAGTAGTATATTGTTCCTAGAGACCTATAGGGCAAGATTTTCTTACTACTTAAAATGAGGGAGATAATTTCTTACCTCAAGGAGTTGGTAAGAGGAGTGAATGAGATTAGTTATATGGTAATATCAGTACTCTGAATGTCTTTTGATCAGTGCTAACTCATCCTGTTGGGCACAAAAGGCATACAGTCAGCACCCTTAGGCCACATAGTAAAATTTGTCCAAATGCAGGTTTTTCATCTGCCTTGGGGCAGAGTCAAGAGAAAGAAGAAGGAGAGGCGTGAGGCTGTGACCACAACTTGAGGACAGAGTATAGCCCAAAACAAGTACCCCAGACCACAAGGAGAAGGCGGCTATCTTGTTGAATCCACAGCACTGGAAACTTGGAGTGTGTGTTTCCCTGTGTCAGTTACGCTGGGATTTTATGGCTGCTCACATTCTTCCCTTCAGGTGGACATTGTTCATCAGTATCCTGGGCAACAGGCCATCATAAACTACAGACAGCTGAATGATTAGGAAGAGGAGCTGAAGAGGGAGCATTAAATTTTTGATTGAGTCTTAGATGAGAAAATATGTCATTAAAACAAAATGATGGATGTAGGCGGGCTCAGTCTTGTGTGCCTGGTGTGTTGGTAGAAAAACTAAAACACAAGCCTGTAGATAACCTGCTTTATTCTCCCTCCGGGCTGGTGTTGGAATCCAGGATGCCAGACCCTAAAGTTCAGCTCTCTTTCCAACCTACTGAATAATCCGAGAGAAATCATGTCTTCTCTCTGTGCCTCAGTTTGCCCATGTATAAAATGAGATGAAGGATTGACTTGGATGCTCTCCGGAGTCTCTTCCTGCCTGGAGTTCTGACGTAGCCATGTACTCCTGCTCAGCATCGCTAAATGGCTTTGTGGTAGGACCATTGAGTGCTGCCTCCATTAGGGTCAGCTATGTAATGCTGGGGTGGCTGTCAGTGGGCCCTAAGAGCCAGGATTTGTCTTGCTGGAGAAATCCACACCACCTAAACTTAAGACCCAGGGGTGTCTAATCTTTTGGCTTCCCTAGGCCACATTGGAAGAAGAATTGTCTTGGACCACATGTAAAATACACTAGTGATAGCCAATGAGCTTTAAAAAAATTCTCAGTATTTTAAGAGAGTTCACAAGTTTGTGTTGAGCTGCATTCAAAGCGATCCTGGCTGCATGTGGCCCATGGGCCGTGGGTTGGATACACTTGGTTTAGACCTTCCAACAATTCTAATCTCTAAACAGGAAATCAAAAGTCAAGATGAATAGATAAGTTGGTCAGTGTGAAAAAGTAATCGGTGGGAGTCACTGTAGATGCAGGGTTCTAGGCTCCATCAACAACCAGCTACATCACCCTACAAAAGATAATGCTTGTTCAGCACTTATTACATGCCAACCATGGGAAAAATACTTCAGATGCATTGTTTTCATGAACTCTCACAGCAGCTCTTTTTCTTCCTAAATGCCCCGTTAGAACCTCTAGTACAATGTTAAATAGATACGCTGAGAGACAACATACTTGTCTTCTTAGAGGGAAAATATCCAGTCTTTGACTATTAAGAATGATGTTAGCAGTGGGTTTTTCCTAGGTGCCCTTTATCGGGTTGAGGAAGTTCCATTCTATTCCTGGTTTGGTTGAGTTATTTTTATCATGAAAAGATAATGGGTTTTGTCAAATACTTTTCTGTGTCTGTTGAGATGATCGTGTGTTTTGTGTCATTTATTCTTTTGATATGGTATATTATACATTGATTTTTCAGATATTAATCTTGCATACCTGGGATAAATCCCACTTGGTCATGGTGTGTAATTCTTCTTATTTATTGCTGGGTTGAGTTTGCTAGTATTTTGTTGATTTCTATTCGTAACAGATAGTGGTCTGTAGTGCCTGCCTGCCTTCCTTCCTTCCTATCTCTCTCTCTTTTCCTTCCCCTCCCCTCCCCTTCCCTCCCCTTCCCTTTGTTCTCTCATAGTTGTTTATCACTGTCAGAAAAGGTCTGTTAGTTTTCTTTCCTTGTGAGATCTTTGTCTGGTTTTGGTATCAGGGTAATAATACTGCCTCAAAAAATGAGTAGGGAAGTGTTCCTTCCTCTTTTGTATTTTAAGAGAGTTTGTGGTGGGTTTTTATTAATTCTTCTTTAACTATCTGGTAGAGTTCACCAGTAAAGCCATCTGGGCCTGCTCTTTTCTTTATGGGAAACTTTTTGATTCCTAATTCAGTTTCTTGTTACAGGTCTATTAAGACCTTCTGTTTTTTCTTAAGTCAGTTTTGATAGTTTGTGTCTTCCAAGGAGTTTGTCTGCTTCATCTAAGTCATGTAATTTGTTGGCATACATATCATAGTGATTGCTTATGATCCTTTTTATTTCTGTTAAAGTGGGTATAGGGATAGTCCCTTTTTCATTACTGATTATTTTCTTTTTTTCTTAGTCTAGCCAAAAGCTTGTCATTTTTATCGATCTTTTCAAAGGACCAACTTTGAGTTCATTATTTGTTCTCTTTGTTCTAATTTTTCTGCTTCATTAACTTCTCTAATCTTTATTCTATCATTCTACTTGCTTTTGGTTAAGTTTGCTTTTTCTGGTGTCTTAAGGTAGAAGATTAGGTTATTGATTTGAGATTTAAAGATCATGCACTTTAAACATTTTGATAGATACTGTCAGTTTGCCCTCTAGCTTTTTCTCATTAGCAGTGTATAAGAGTGCTTATTCCTCACATTCATACCAGCCTTGGATGTTACTAACCTTTATATATTTGCCAGTATCATTTTCAGACATGGTATCTTGTTTCAATGTGTTTCTCTGATTACTGATGAAGTTAAGCAAGTTTTCATGTGTTTATTGGCTGTCTTTCTTTTTTCCTTCTTTCTTTCAAGATGGGAGTCTTTGCCATGTTGCCCAGGCTGGACTCGAACTCCTGGACTGAAATGATCTTCTCACCTCAGCCTCCTGAGTAGCTGGGACTACAGGCGTGAGCCACCATGCCTGGCTTGGCCATTTGTATTTCTTATGTGAATACATTTTCTTTTTTTTTTGAAACAGAGTCTTACTATGTCGCCCAGTCTAGAGTGCAGTCGTCTGATCTTGGCTCACTGCAACAGCTGCCTCCCAGATTCAAGCGATTCTTACACCTCAGCCTCCCGAGTAGCTGGGACTACAGGTGTGTGCCACTACCTGGCTAATATTTATATTTTTAGTAGAGATGAGGTTTCGCCATGTTGGCCAGGCTGGTTTCAAACTGGCCTCAAGTGATTCACCTGCCTCAGCCTCCCAAAGTATTGGGATTACAGGTGTGAGCCACTGTGCCCAGCTGACTTTTTTTTTTCTTTTTTTTAACCCTTTTTTTGTCCCCCCCTTTTTTTTTTTTTACCCTTTTAACCCATTTTTCTATTAGTTTTAAAAATATGTTTGCAGGAGCTTTTTATATTGTGGATTTTACTTGTTTATTACATCTCATTTGTAAATATGGTCTGTCACTCTTCTTTATTTCTGCTATCTTTAGCTATATAGAAGTTTTTATGTTATGTTATGTTATGTTATGTTATGTTATGTTATGTTATGTTATGTTATGTTAT
>NC_045447.1:47416235-47461272 GCF_002776525.5 Piliocolobus tephrosceles | reverse complement strand
ATGTTATGTTATGTTATGTTATGTTATGTTATGTTATGTTATGTTATTTTTTGGAGAGGGAGTCTTGCTCTGTCACCCAGGCTGGAGTGCAGTGGTGAAATCTCGGTTCACTGCAACCTCTGCCTCCTGGGTTTGAGTGATTCTCCTGCCTCAGCCTCCTGAGAAGCTGTGATTACAGGCACCCGCCACCATGCCTGGCTAGTTTTGTATTTTAGTAGAGACGGGGTTTCACTATGTAGGTCAAGCTGGTCTTAAACTCCTGACTTCAAATGATCCTCCCAAAGTGCTGGGGTTACAGGCGTGAGCCATCACGCTCGGCCAGAAGTTTTGAATTTTTGTGTGTTTAAATCTATGTTTTCCTTTATGACTTCAGGTTGCTTTCATACTTAAGCAGGTCTTCACCATCCCAAAATAAAATTTTTCTCCTAAGTTTTCTTCTAAGTTGGTTCTTTAAAAGCCACCAACTTGGCTTCGACAGCAAAAGATGAACAGAATTTCTGTTCAGCTCTCATGCTGCAAGAAGCTTTTTGTAATACTCCAACTCTCATGCTGCAGGAAGCTTTTTGTAATACCTTAAGGTCCCAAATGTGTCACTGATTCTAGTGGCTAAGAGTAGAAATGTGAAAATTTAGCCATGTGTGCTGATGCAGCTGTAGTAATTTGTAAGCTTTGAAGTTCTGAGGAGTCAGGGGAGAAGGGAAAGTAACATTTATTGAACATCTATTAGTGCCAAGCACTGCAATAAGTATGTATATGTATTATCTCACTTACATCTGAAAGGAAGGCATAATTATCCCCACCCCTTAGAGAAGGAAATTAGAGCTGGCTACATTTAAAGTAGTCCTGACATCAGAGAGGTATTGCTAGGAGTACATGGCTGGCTGAGTGCCCAGATGGCCCATAGGGGCAGTGGGCCCTCTACAGACCAAGGTCTGGTTCTAGCTGGAGAGAGAAGGATGTGCTCCTAATCAGCACTGCAGCTCCAGAAAATTTGTCGGGGCTCCAAAACTGATTAGAGGGGCAGCTGACTCAGTAATAAAACTCCCAGGAGACTTACTTACATGGTGGAATGCAAAATTGCTGCTTTACTGGGAAGATTAGAACTGTTGTTGAGTAGCTTAGAATTCTCTGGCTGAAGGCAGCACTACAAGGGAAGCCACAGGATAAGCTAACAGCTGGTGAGTCAGCAGTCAGAGCAGGGAAGTGAATTTAACATTAGATAGGTCAGGCTGTCTGGCTGATGAATTCATCCCCACAATACTGTATACCTGCTTTAAGGACCTTGGTCTGGACCAGGGGTTGGGTTCCGCCCTCCTTTGTACAGCCCTGGAAGGACATATCCAGCTCCAACTGCCATCTCTCCCTTAGTTATTTCCTTCTTTCTTCCTTTCCATCCAGCCATCAAGCTTCCTTTCATGGCCAGTAATCATCATTGGGGTCTCCTCATGGACTCTCTTGCCTTATGTATTTGTTTTATTTTGTCCTTATTCCCACTTCTATTTCCCAGGTATATCATAGGCAACTATTCTAATGTATTTATAGTTTGTGTATCTGTTTTTCCTCTTGCCAAAATGGAAGCCACTGCTTTATATATAGATGTCTTCTTAAAAAAATTTTTTTTTAGATTAAGCTACAATAAAATTGACTTTTTGGCATATAGTCTGTAAATTTTAACACATATATATTTTTGTGTATCCACCACCACAATCAAGATACAGAACAGTTCCATCACCCCAAAAAAATCCCTCATGTAGTCACATTCTCCTCCCAGCCTTAATCCCAGGCAACCACTGATCTAATCTTCATTACTATTGTTTTGTCTTTTTGAAGATGTCACATAAATGGTACACAGTATATATACATTTTTAAAACACATGTAAATGGCATTTTATAGCTCATTTTGATTGTATGTTTTTCATCCAGTTCTGTTTTTTTTTTTTTTTTTTTTTTTTTTAAAAAGTTTGACTTAACTTCAGACTTACAGAAAAGTTGTTAGACTAATACAAAGAGTTCCTGGATATCCTCTGGAGTCCCTAAATGTTAACATTTTGCTATATTTTGTTTTTCCTTCTCTCTCTCTCTTTCTCTCTCTCTCTGTGTAGATAGGTAGATATTAATATGATTTTAGATAGATACATATAGATCTCTCATATATATATATCCTTTTACCCTTAAATATTCAGTATATATTTCCTAACAAGATAATTTAAAATATATATATAAACGTAGTATAATAAACAATCAGGAAATCAACATTGAAACATTTCTACTATGTCATCTACAGGCCTTAGGAAGACTTTGTCAGGTGCCCCAATAATAACCTTTATGGTAGAAGAAAACCATGTGTTGTATTCAGTTGTCATGTCTCTTAGTGTCTTATAATCTGGAATAATTCCCAAGTCCTTTGGATTTCATGACAGTGATATTGTTGAAGAGTACAGGCCAGTTATTTTGTAGAAGATCTCTCAATTTAGATCTGTCTAATGTTTCCTCATGATCAGATTCAGGTTATTCACTTTTGACAGAAACACCACTGAAATGATGCTGAGTTCTTCTCACTGTCACCAGATCTAGAGACACACACTATCAGTTTGTTCCTTATTGGCAGTGTGAACATTGAGCATTTCATTATAGTGGCATTTGCCATTACTCCGTTATAGTTACTATTTTACCATTTTAAATTAAAACTATCTGGCCTGGCCTAGTGGCTCATGTCTGTAATCCCAGCACTTTAGGAGGCTGAGGTGGGTGAATTGCTTGAGGTCAGAAGTTCGAAACCATCCTGGCCAATATAACATGGTGAAATGCCATCTCTATAAAAAATACAAAAAATCAGCCTGGCGTGGTGGTGCACTACTCTGGAGGCTGAGGCACAAGACTTGCTTGAGCCTGGGAGGTGCAGATTGCAGTGAGCTGAGATCGTGCCACTACACTCTAGCCTGGGTGACAGAGTGAGACTCTGTCTCAAAAAAAAAAAAGTAAATAAATAAATAAAAAACTTTAAAAAGTGTCTTATGGGCATATACTTTGAGATTATGTAAATATCCTGTTATTCCTCAAACTTTCATCCACTTTAAAAAAAATTTTTTTTTCTTACCTTTCATTGTTTTCTTGATATCCACTGTATTTTAGCATCTACAAATGGTTCTTGCCTGAATCAGTTATTATGGTAGTTGATGGTTTTCTGATTCCATTATTCCTTCTATGTTTGTTAATTGGCATTCTTCTGTAAGGAAGAGCTTACCCTTCTCCCCTATTTATTAATTCATATATTAATGCAGACCTGTGGATTCTTCATTAAATCATAATCCTTTACTATCATTATATATTCTGATGTTCAGACTATCCCAGATTTAGCCAATAAGGTCCCCTTCAGGGGGACGGTCCTTGGGATTCCTCTTTAGAGGTTCCTGGTTCCTGTTTTCTTTTGACATATACTATTATTCTTTGAGCACTTTTTTTTTTTTTTACTTTCAGGCACAGCAAGAAGTTCCACGGTCCTCTTATTTTTTCCCCAACTCAGTCCTAGAGTCAGTCACTTCTCCAATGAGCTCTAGTTCCTTTTAGTAGAGAATCATAATTAGAAAACAAGAACTGGGTGCCAAGTGTGCACCTTTGTTTTTAAGGTCCATCCACGTTGCCGTGTATATGTCCAGCATGTTGATTCTAACTGCTGAATAATATCTCATGATTGTCATCCATCCCAGTGTTTCTTTTTCCCTTCTGTAATGAGAGACTCCTGGACTGCCTCCAGCATTACTTTCGCAAATATTGCTGTGAGGAACATCCTTAGACATTTCCTTTGTGGGCAACCTGTGAGCATGTTTATGTTGATTCAGGGGTGCCAGACACAGCTCCAGAATGGCTGCCCCAGTTTACATTTCCACCAGCAGAGCATGACAGGCTCTGTGTCTCCGTGAATAATCAGCATTAACCAGCTTCCTATTTTTTTTTTTTTTTTAATTTTTTTTTTTTGAGACAGAGTCTCGCTCTGTCGCCCAGGCTGGAGTGCAGTGGCCGGATCTCAGCTCACTGCAAGCTCCGCCTCCCGGGTTTACGCCATTCTCCTGCCTCAGCCTCTCAAGTAGCTGGGACTACAGGCGCCCGCTACCTCGCCCGGCTAGTTTTTTTTTGTATTTTTTAGTAGAGACGGGGTTTCACCGTGTTAGCCAGGATGGTCTCCATCTCCTGACCTTGTGATCCACCCGTCTTGGCCTCCCAAAGTGCTGGGATTACAGGCTTGAGCCACTGCGCCCGGCCCAGCTTCCTATTTTTTGCCAAACTAATAGATGTGCTAGGACAACTCTTTGTTTTAACTTGCTTTTCTCTGATTACTAATGAACTGGAGCATTTCTTTGTATGCTTGATGGTCTTTGGGATTCCGCTTAGGTAAATTGCTTATTCATTATAATCCTTTGCCTGTTTTTCACTGGAGTTCTTACATTTTTCTTGAAGATATGCAGGAATTCCTTATACATCCTGGATATTAATCCCTTCCTGGTCTCAGACATTGCAGATATCTTCTGAATCTGTTATTTACTTATTTACAAGTTTTCTAAAGAGTTGGGGTTTTGCTCTGTCACCCAGACTGGAGTGCCGTGGTGTGATCATGACTCATTGTGGCCTCACAATCCTGGGCTTAGGTGATCCTCCACCTCAGCCTCCTGAGTAGTTGGGACTACAGGTGTGCACCACCAGACTTGGCTAATTTTATTTTATTTTTTAGAGATGGGAGTCTTAATATGTTGCTTAGGTCAATCTTGAACTCCTGGCCTCAAGCAATCTTTCCACCTCAGCCTCCTGCATCTATTATATATATGTTCACTTTGCTCATGCTGTATTTTGTTGGAACATAAAACTATTTTCCCCATTGTTTTGTGCAATCTCTCACCAGCACTCTTCTTTTTCTGTAACTATGTTAATTCCCCTTGTTCTTCCATATGTTAGCTATGCTGGTATAGTTGAACTCTGCTGACCCTCCTCAGCAAACAGTCTCTTTTTATGACACCTTATCCTCTACTGAATTCTCTCTGTTAAGAATGACTTGGCCGGGCATGGGGGCTCACGCCTGTAATCGCAGCATTTTGGGAGGCCAAGGTGGGCAGATCATCTGAGGTCAGGAGTTCAAGACCAGCCTGGCCAACATGGTAAAACCCCGTCTTTATAAAAATACAAAAATTAGCGGGGCATGATGGAGGGTGCCTGTAATCCCAGCTACTTGGGAGGCTGAAGTGGGAGAATCGCTTGAACCTGAAGGGGAGGTTGCAGTGAGCTGGGATGGCACCATTGCACTCCAGACTGGGTGACAGACTCCATCTTGGGGGGTGGGGGGAAAGAATGACTTGTCTTCCTCTCAGAGTATGAGGTCTACATACAAATATTCTTATATTTATTCAGCAAATGTATGTCGTAGGCCTATTGTGTGTTAGGAACTATGCTGTCACCAACGAAGTTTAGAGAGGTTATAAAACTTGCCTGTAGCTTTTTAGAGGTGGAGGAGTGATTCGAAACCTAGCCTATGATTCCTTCCTACTGTGTTGCCTTCCCTTGAAAATTGCATTTGGGGGCCAGATGCAGGGGCTCTCGCCTGTAATCCCAGCACTTTGGGAGGCTGAGGCAGGTGGATCACCTGAGGTCAGGAGTTCAAGACCAGCCTGGCCAACATGGTGACACCCTATCTTTACGAAAAATACAAAAATTAGCTGGATGTGGTGGCATGCACCTATGTTCCCAGCTACTCAGAAGGCTGAGGCAAGATAATCGCTTGAACCCAGGAGGTGGAGGTTGCAGTGAGCTGAGATTGCACCACTGCATTCCAGTCTGAGCTACAGAGCGAGACTCTGTCTCAAAAAAGAAAAAAAAAGAAAAAATGGCATTTAGTTCCTGTAGACTGTGTGTCAAATGTCTAAATCTCTTCTAACAAATGGCCTAAGGAGGTGCAAAGCAAAGCATCCTCACCAGCATCCTGACTTGGCAGTGAGGTGTGGGACCCTGGAGGGAGTAGTGGTAAGTGTGACTCTGGAGTTCTCCAGTGGCAGCCCCTGGGCTACTTGTCAGTGACTGGCTCCAGGTGGAGAGGAGAGCCCAGAGGAGGCAGGTGGCTGCCCCAGCCTGGAGGTGAAAGTCTTAAAATAAAATGCCAGATGCCTGTACTATACTATTCTAATCCTTTCTGAGAAGCTGAAATTATCCCTTCTGGAAGTGCTGTAGTTCTAAAAGGACAGATACACAGCAAGCTTTTCCTGGGGCTAGTATGGGGTTTGCAGGCAAGTAGGCCTCAGAACCTTTTCCTGGTAGTGATATCTGTGGGCAGGCACAGTTTCCACAGTTTCCAGAAATTCCAGCGAAAGTAGTGAGGAGGAGGAATCTGCCTTTGGGTGAGGACCAAAGAAAGCAGAAATTCCTCTTGGGACTTTTTCCTCCGGAGACCAAACACTTAGGAGCCTGTTTACTGGACTTTAAAAGCTTGTGACCCCCAGTCACTCTTTCTTGATCCCAAGGCTTTGCAATCTGTGGCTTCCCCACTGGACAGAAGTGGAACTGTCATGCTGCCTGTTCCGAGGTCTCCCAGAGGTTTTCCCATGCCCTCTCCTTGCTTCTAATGCCCCACAGACTTGGGGATCTGTGACCATATATGGTATAGAAGTAATGCTTGAGAATGGTTTAGATCAGTGATGTCAAGTAAGATTCACTTTTATGTCACCTTCATCAGTTGGAGGCCTCCCGGGCCCCTAAATTGGGAAAGATGTTGAGACAGAATCCCCATGGGTACAGTGCAGGGACAGTAAAGTCACATGTGCTGTGATTTGCTGTCCACTGTGTGGGAGCATCCAGGAATATCAGAACCCTGGAAGATTATTCAAGGGGAAGTTAGGACAGCTTTTTTGCCAATCCAAGAGTATTCTTGAGGAAGTCTGTCTTCCTGTCTGGCCTTCAGTTTCTTTCCTGTGTAACCGTGGGGCCAACACATAATTCCCAAGGCTCCTTTGGCTTGGGCTGCCAGGATTCTCTAGGGTCTGGTTCAAGGTGGATCCTGGCCCTTCGAGGTGGCAGAATCTGATCATGGCACTGTTTCCTTAGATTTAGGCCTTGATACCCTTGGTGACAGCATCCTGGGCTGAGTGACCACCTGAGGTTTTCCTGGTGATTTTGTGACCCATGTAAGACTTTGAGCTTTAGGGTTATTCTCTCAAGGAAATAGTGACATTTGGTGAAGAACCTGTTTGCTGTGGCTATGTGAGGCTTAGCCAAAAAAATGCAACATTTTTATTAGAAGGTTAGGCCATCCATTGCCACAAAGTGTCAGATTCTAGGCCTAGAGCCTGGAGAAAACTTATTTTAAAATTGATGGGGTGCTGGAGGGGTTCGGGGGTGGTGGCTGTAGCTCATGAATCAGGTGCTAAACCTGGAAACAAAAGGCCTTATGTGGCAGACTGTTTCTGAGCACAGATGAATGGATGAGCAACTGGCACCACTTTGCCCAGTTGGTCCAGCTTCCCTCTTAGCCACCTAGGCTTGCTGTGAAGACCTCGTCTGGCAGAAATGAGAGTGTTTTTGCCCCACCTTGATCTTAACTGTAATTTAGGACTAAAATCTTAGATTCTAAAACATCAAAGGCAAGATGGCTCCCAGCTCTGTGAGCTCAGCTTCTCATCTCTTAGTTGAACAGGTGCAGTGTGGCTCAACACACGATTGCTGCTCTTGCTGCCAGGAACTGTCCCAGCATAGAAAGGAATGGGATACAACCCCTGCCCTCAAGATGTCTAAGGGAGGAAGCAGGCAGGTCAACTGGTACCTCATTACTGCAGGGCAGCAGCCAAGGTTTGTGAAGGATTTTGCAGGCATATGGAATGGGGACTGATTGGTCCCAAGAGGGGACTGGGGAAAGCTTTGAAGAGGGGATGACATTTCGTTTGAACTTCAAAAAATTGTTGCTTTACCTCTTTCCCAAAGTTTTTGAGGTGGCTTGTAAGAACACATACCATAAAAAGGACCAATACAAATTTAAAATCAGAAAAAGAGAAAATGGGCTGGGCAAGGTGGCTCACGCCTGTAATCCCAGTACTTTGGGAGGCCAAGGCAGGTGGATCACTTGAGATCAGGAGATCAAGACCATCCTGGCCAACATGGTGAAACCCCGGCTCTGGTAAAAATACAAAAAAATTAGCCAGGTGTGGTGGCATGTGCCTATAGTCTCACCCACTTGGGAGGCTGAGGCACGAGAATCACTTGAAACATGGGAAGCGGAGGTTACAGTGAGCCGAGATCACACCACTGCGCTCCAGCCTGGGTGACAGAGTGAGACTCCTCCTCAAAAATAAATAAATAAAGAGAAAATGGAACTTAGCAAGTTAACAGGAAGAGTGAAAAGATAGATATTTAGCCAGGCACGGTGGCTTATGCCTGTAATCCCGACACTTTGGGAGGCCAAGACAGGAAAATCTCTTGAGACCAGAGCTTGACACTTGCCTGGCAACATCTCAAGTGAGACCTTATCTCTACAAAAAATTTAAAAATTAGTTGAGCTGTATGGCTTGTGCCTATGATCCAGCTACTCAGGAGGCCAAGACTACAGCCCAGGAGATTGCTTGGGCCCAGCAGTTTGAGGCTGCAGTGAGCTGGTACCACTGCAATCCAGCCTGGGTTACTGAGCAAGACCCAGTTTCAAAAAAAAAAGATATTCATACCATGGGTCCCAACATAGTTACTATATTTGACCGTTTGCAAAAGCTGAAAGCAAAACATGTTACACATTGTCACAGAGGAAAATACACAGTAGTTCGTGAGTGTAATTTGTTTTTCTTGACCTCATTCTTAAATAGCTTCATGGGGGTGGGAAGGAAGTGGTAGTTAATAAGTGAACCTGTAAATCAGTGTTTCTCAAAATGTAGTCCAGGGAATTGCATCAAAATTACAGTTACCTAGAGTGCTTCTTAAAATGCAGATTCCTGGGCCCCTGCCCCCAGGCTTATCAAATCAATCTGGTGAGTAGGACCCAAGAATCTGCAAATTCACGTACTTCCGCAGATGATTCTTCCTGCACTCCACAGTGTGAAAGCCCCTGCAATAGACAGGAACCTACCAGCATTTGAAAGCAAGCTTGAGTGCTTGGCCTTTGAAGGTTGAATGGGGCTTTAATGAGGGAGAGAGCAAGGCATGAGAAATGGCAGTTCCACTGAGGTCAGTCAGTGGTTCATTGCTGACGAGGTCACTTTTAAGTCATGTTTTAGAAGAACTACCAAGTGTGGCAGTTCAGGCATGTGGCAGGACTGTTCCTGAGCACAGATGAATGGATGAGCAGCTGGCCCCACTGTGCCCAGTTGGTCCAGCTTCCCACTTGGCCACCTACGGTCTGCTGTGTGGACCTTGGCTGGCAGTCTCCTTTAATTTTTTAATTTTGTATTATTTTTTCCTTTTTGAGACGGCGTCTAGGCTGGAGTGCAAAGGTATGATCTCAGCTCTCTACAGCCTCCATCTCCCAGGTTCCAGCAATTCTTCTGCCTCAGCCTCCCAGGTAGCTGGGATTACAGGCAAGTGCCACCACACCCGGCTAACTTTTGTATTTTTAATGGAGACTTGGTTTCACCATATTGGCCAGGCTGGTCTCGAACTCCTGACCTCAGGTGATCCGCCCACCTCAGCCTCCCAAAATGCTGGGATTACAGGTGTGAGCCACTGCACCTGGACTAATTTTTTTGCAGCAAATTCTTTCTTTTTCTCTCTGTTCCCGAATGCAGGGTACTGAGACCACAGATGTGTTCTGTTTCCTGTTGAAAAAGCGTTTCTCATTTAGCTGGGTGTGGTGGCACGTGCTGTAGTCCCACGGGAGGCTGAGGTGAGAGGATTGCTTGAGCCCAGGAGTTCGATAATCATGCCGTTGCACTCCGGTCTGGGTGACAGAGTGAGACATTGTCTCTTAAAAAAAAAAAAGAAAAAGTGTTTCTTTCCCTGGGACCTAATAGTGGCTTGGATGGTGAGTTGGTGGAAAGAACAGTGGGTGTTGGGGGTGTTGAACTTGTGTTTGTGTGTGGTGTACCCAAGAGATATCATGTCAGCATTAAGAATAGACTAATTCTGTTTTCTAATCACTGAGTTGTATGTTTTGACATCCTTATTTTGGAAGATACTTCCTTATTAGGAATGGGACTAGGGAGAGGGTCACCTTTCCCATCTGTGGGTCATATTTTAAAATATTTATTGTTCAAGTTTAAAGATAAAACCAAAGGTATAAAGAAAAATACCACAAACATCTGATTTAAGAAACAAATCAGCCGAGCACGGTGGCTCGTGCCTGTAATCCCAGCACTGTGGGAGGCCGAGGCAGGCGGATCATGAGGTCAAGAGATTGAGACCATCCTGGCCAACATGGTGAAACCCCGTCTCTACTAAAAATACAAAAATTAACTGGGTGTGGTGGTGCATGCCTGTAGTCCCAGCTACTCGGGAGGCTGTGGCAGGAGAATCGCTTGAACCCGGAAGGCAGAGGTTGCAGTGAGCCCAGATTGCGCCACCGCATTCTAGCCTGGCGACAGAGCAAGACTCCGTCTCAAAAAGAAGAAAAAAAAAAAAAGAAATCATTTCTTGCACCTTTGAAACCTTCATGAGTTAGATTTTGAAACTCAGTGAGAAATGCTTCACATGAGAATCAAGAGTCCCTTCTGGTGACTGTCCATCCCCTGCTCTTCTGTTAAGTTTTCTTGTAGGTTTATGGAAACCTTTGTTACTTGTGCTGGTGGCAGAGAAGCGGAGAGGATAGCTGCGCGTCACCCACACAACTAGGATTTGTTGGTGTACTCCCATGTGCATGGCAGCCAAGTGGACACAACTCTGTGATGAATCCTCCCAAGAGGACTGAGGGGCCCTGATGGAGGCTGCTTCTTTGCAAAGCTTTCCTTGACTCTCTTCCCTGACCCCTGGTTGATTCCCCTTCTTCTGTGCTAGTTTTAGCTTGTTGTTTGTTACCTGTCACACTCACCCAGTACTGTTGGCTTTGCTGGTCTCCTTGACTGCTGGGGGCAAAGACCTTTTTTTGTTGTTGAGACAGAGTCTTGCTCTGTCGCCCAGGCTGGAGTGCAATGGTGTGATTTCGGCTCACTGCAGCCATCACCTCCCAGGTTCAAGCGATTCTCCTGCCTCAGCCTCCCAAGTAGCTGAGATTACAGCTACACCACACCCGGTTAATTTTTGTATTTTTAGAAGAGGTGGGGCTTAGTAGAGATGGGATTTCACCATGTTGGCCAGGCTGATCTCCAACCCCTGACCTCAGGGTGACCTACTTGTCTCGGCCTCCTAAAGTGCTGGGATTACAAACATGAGCCACCACACCCAGCCTCAAAGACCTCTTCTTTACTTGCTCACCCGGCTGCCTGCCCGCTCCCCCACCCCCGGTCCCTCATGCCCTGTACCACCTGGCATGTGATACATACTAACTGGGTACATGTTTGAATATGAATGAATGTGGTGCTGTGAATGCTTAGGGGATGTGGGTGAAGTGCTTAAGAACCAACCTTGAGTGGTCTGGGAAGGCTTCCTTGGGGAGGTGATGTTTGAGCTAAGGCCAGGCAGCTGTTAGATTTGGTGATATTGAAGTCTTTGGAGACTTAGAGAGCTTGCACTCTTCCCAGAATGACGGGTGAGCCACGTACAGTAAATGGTGCTTCTCATTTCTAGCCCAAGGGGCCTCAAGGGGCACCGTGATTTCACAAGAATGCTGCAAGCAAATCTTTTCTCAAGCTGGGGAATTTGGTGGTAATGCCTGACTCAGCTTGCGGTGTGCACCTGGCCTTTGGAAGATTGGTATAGAGAGAAGCGGCCCACCCACATGAGCCTGTGGAGCAGCACTGGTGGGGGAGCTGGCTTGTGAAGAGGGACTGTGCAGTGTACTGTCAGGTCTGAGACCTAGGAGGAAATTCCAACATCCCAGCTCTCAGAACCACAGAGTTCTAGGCACTGCCTAGTTCCACGTGTTCCCAAATGTTTCCTGAATACTTGAATTTCCTGTCCAGGAAATTTTCAAAAGAAACTTAGAGTCCTGACCCATGGCTGCCAAGGAAGGATTTTTTTTAAATTAAATTTTAAAAATCAGTCCAGTATGAAAATCTACCATGATGATTTCATAAGAGAAAGGACATTTTAATATTCAAAGAGTAAGAAGCACTTAATCTTGGAAGAAAGGGCATTCCTATACATTGATTACCTTTAGTTTAATGAGAAAACACCTATATGGTCTTTACTTTTATGATTTCATTCCTGGGCTAGTGAAACATTGTCACAATAAAGCATCAGGCCAACGCTTCTTTCCACCCACTGTCCAATCAGTTGACAAGCAGTGACTAGATGTTTCAGCCTGTTTTGCTGAGGCTAAAGGATTGAACTAGTGCTTCAGCCAGCATGAAAACCAGTCAGGAGTCCGTGCTGGTGTTGGCTTAGATTAGCAGGGCCTTTGATGGAGGGGCATATTTGTGTTTGGGTTTGCTGTGCCAGGCAGGGGAGCAGTGGAATTGGTCTGAGTTGAGCTCACACATTGAAGTTATTGAGCGACTTACATGCAAGGCCATGACCTGGACTCCCAGCCGAGAGGCCCACGTGGCGGGGCTTGAGCTGGGGGAGCCGAGGACAGCTTACATCTGCTCATCTGCTTACGTAACCCTGCCTCCCAGCTTCCAGAGCCAAGAAAACACACAAGCCAGCCCAGCGGGGCCGAGAGCCTGTGGTAGCACACGCCATGCGCCACACAGCAAGGGCGCCTTGGCTCGTCCTGAGGACTGTCATGAAGTCCTCAGCCCTCTGCCTCCTCCCAGAGCCTCTCCTTGTGACCCCAGGCAGTGGCTCTGAAACCTGGTCGCAGGTCTGCATGATTCTGAACAGAGGGAGTCGTTGCCCTCCTGGAGTCTGAGTTCTCTGGAGTTTCTCACTGGGACGGAGCCAGGTGTGTAGCAGAGCATGGCCCCTGCAGTGTGGCAGGAGGTGTGCAGGGCACTCAGAAGGCCTCCTGGCTGGCACTTGACCCAATTAGTCATTCAATTCCAGGTCTGGGGCTGCTGTCTGTTGTCTCAGAGGTGTAAGCTGCAAGATAGAGTTGTGGAGGCTTCAGAGAGAGAAGGTGGAGAAAAAATTGCCAGATTGGGCAAGAAGGGCAGAATTGGGAGTCAAGGTGTCTCAATGTGTTGGAAGCACGATGGGGGTTGTGCAAGAGGCACAGCAAGTTCAGAAGGGAGCAGGAGAGCGAGAAGAGGCTGTTCAGTGATAAAGCTCTGCACAGAGCCATTGGAGGAGTAAGCTCCTTGACCATCCTTAAACCAGGGTAATTTTCATTTAGGTTCTGCCACACACTCAGCAGGGAGCTCCTGGAAGGCAGGATTTGTCTTGTCCATCCTCCCTCCCTACCTCAACCCAGTCCTTCTTGGACTGGCACACAGTAGGTACCCAGAAAGTATCAACTGAAACAAATTGAAAGTGGTCTTGACACATATCACAGGGCAAGTTTGCATTTAACTGACATTTCAGAGGAAAGACTCTCTGGCTTAGTACTCTATCAGCTTCTGTGGATTGTCAGCATGCTGCAGACACCCCCCGGCGTGGGAGTGAGTGGGCGTGTGTGTGTGTGTGAGGGTGAGAGAGTGTTAGTGTGTGTTGGGGTTGGGGGGAGAGGAGGAGGAATAGAAGATGGACCACCCAGGTAGCAGCTTCTGCCCTGGGGCGTTGGTGGTGTCAGTTGCTGAGGGAATCCTGAGGAGGAGCAGGTCTGGCTGTAGGTGGCGATGGTGATGGGGTTGCATGAGAGTCCATTTGGGGCAGGTTGAGTTTAAGGTGCCCATGGCATATGGCTAGCCATGTTCTATTGGCTGTGAGGTCAGGAGAGAGACATGAGATGGAAACAGAGGTTTGGGAACTGTCATGTGCTTAAACCAAATACCCGGGTGTAGGGAGAGTGAGAAGAGAAGGGGGCAAAGATGGACATCCAAGAAAGAGGCTGAGAAAGCCTGGGAATTGAAGTAAGAGGAGGCATAGGTAAATGTGACGCTTGGTGATCAAGGCTTCTTTCTACCTCTCCTATGCGGGACACTTACGTCTCCTGTCTGCTTGGACACTCATGCTGAGGGCAGGGAAGGTGAGAGCAAGGAGATGTCTAAAGATCTCACTTCGGATCCCTGCACTCCTCCTGGTTTACCAAGTGTCACTGGGCACGTCAGGGCGTTCTGAGACCTTAGAGATCATCCAGTCCAATCCCTGCAGTTTACAAATGAGGAAACCAGTACCCTGAGAGTGGCTGTACTCTCCACTCTCAGGATACCAAAGATCATCTGGAAAGTCACTGGTGGAGCTGGACCAGGGCCCAGGCATCTCTTCTCCTGTCCGGGGCTCTTGACTTCAGGACCATCTTTCTGAAATGCATGATGGGGCAACACCAGGACACTTTCCAGCCTGCAGGTGTCTGTCCCACGGAAGCGAGCCAGGCCACGTGTGAATTCCTGTTTCCTGGGTGGGTTTCAGAAGATACGAGCAAGTCGGCCAGGTGCTTCTTGGGTTCCCCAAAATGGGGTTATGTTTAGCAGCATCCTCAGAACCAAAGGTGGGGTGGGGGCTGCAGATGTTGTAGGGGCCCTCTGAAGTGAAAAGAGCCCTGTGACAGATCTTTTCTTCATGTTTTTCACAAGTTCACTGTGCAGCAGGGCCCCCCAGGGGGCTTTGCCCAGGGTTGGGTGTTGGGCAGCCCAGGCCTGGCCGACCTTGTGGAGAAGGGTGTGAATGGTGGAAATCCCCGAGGGCCCTCTTTGCCCAAAAGCTCTAAGGCTTGACATCAGAGATGCCCATCACATGGCCCATCAGAGCCCTACTACCCAGCTTGCCCAGTGAGAATCATCTGGACTCCTTGTTAGGTAGCCATTTAAGTCTTTCCCAAAATCCACAGACTCTCTAAGGGAAGGGCCCGAGGTTCTGTATTTGTACTAACTTCCTCAAGCAATTCTGGTGCTAGGTTTGGGAAAAACTTGTCCAGGGTGACCGCTGGCTGAGTCCTGGTCTTCTCTGAAGAGCACAGTGCCTGCTCACTTCAGGGCACCCTGGGAGGTGGGAGCTGGCTCAGTAGGCAGTCTTACAAGGGACTGAACTTCAAGGACCCTGTCCCTCCAGGAGGGAGGTGCATGGCCAGAGAGGGAGCAGGGCTTCATAGAGGGAGCCCTGAGGATCTTCTTCCCTGCCCCAGAGGGTCTGCTGCCTGAGCTCTGTGATAGCACAGAGAGTAAAAGGAGCAAGCTTGGTTGAGGCCTCTCAATGCAGAAGTTTGCTGGTTAGAGGAGAGTGGGAAGAGCATTTCTGGCAAAGAGAAAAGTGTGGATAGGCATGGCTTAAGGGATGGGGAGGGAGACAGACAGAGCTGAGATTGAAGGGCCTGTTGCTCAGCTGTGGCCCTTGGCCTTCCCTTGTGCAGGGTCACACAGCCTTAGAGCCATTGGAGGTTTTAGTGGGAAAGTAACATGGTCAGGGCTGTTTCTCAGAAGAAAATGGACTAATGGGAACAGGTCCTGTGATGGTGGACCTGGGTCAGCTGTAGAGGGAGGGAAGGTGTGAGTTGTGTACTGGGGAAGGGGGTGGAAGAGGCAGCTATCTGGTGAGAGGAACCAGGCCCACAGCTTTTTTTCTCAGCCTGTTCAATTCAGAAGGGTGAGTGATTCCGGGAGTAGGGGGTGCTCGGAGAGCCACACATTATTGATAAACAGGGCAGGCTGAGGCCTGCTCACTGGCCCTGGGCGGGTTTCAGGTTTTGATCTGTGCTTCTAGTTGGTATTCCTACCTGTTCTCTGGGTTCCTTCCTTTGTTCTTGTGGCTCATTTGCTTCACAGGTGAAGCCAGTTACACTAGAGTAACAGTTCCCAAAGTGTGTTCCCTGGAAAAATGATTCTGTAGCCAAATAAGTTTGGGAAATGGTGGGTTAAATATAACGGAGGAGTTTTCTTTGACTACACAACTTCTCAGAGCCTTTGGTGTGTGTCGTGACTTAGCAGAAGCAGGATTTAATATGCAGCGTTCCCATTCTTACTTGACCACAGGACGTGTTTTTTCCATTAAGCATCTTGCTGGGTCTAATGTTTTCTGGAACTCATTTTGAGGAGGTCTGGTCTGCAGAGAGTATGGGGAGCCCAGGTTCAAGTGTTGGCTCTTGACTCTCAGCAAAGCTTTGGTTCCCTGTGTTGCCTGGACTGTACCGTGCGTACCACATACCTTGTATGTGACCTTTTCCTCATCCCTCTTCCCACCTGCCATTACCTCACAATCCACAATCTGCACCTCATCCAATTTTCTTCTGAGGCAAGCACTCTCATACTAACTTCCCTCATCTGCGTCCATGTTCTTCTAGGCCAGAAACTTGGGAGTTATCCCTCCCTCTTTGTTACTTCTTCTTCCTCATTGTTGCTTTATCCCCTCTGTTACTAAGCATTCTTCTGTGTTCTTTCCAGCTATTTCTTTTATTTTCCCTCAGTCTCCTCTGGGGTCTGTTTGCCTCCATCCCTCCCAGAGCTTGGTTCACCTCCTATCAAGTCCCTTCCTGAGACATGGTCACTCATGCCACTCCTGCCACCTTCCACTTTGAAGCTAACTCCCTCCACACTGACGTCTCCAACGTACATGTGTGCGCGTACACACACACACACACACACATATCCTTCCCCATTCTTAGGCTAGCATCAGAGAGATGATGTCAGTCATTTGTCCAAGGCCACGCAGCTGGGAGATGGCAGAGCTAAGTCTCAATCTCAGGGGTTTTGAGAAACTGCCTTCTCATCCATGATCACTGATTTCTATAACAGCCTATCAGGAAGTCTGGGTAGAAAGTACTTCCATTTTACAGTGGAGTCGGAGCGGGGAGGGTGCTGGGCAGGTGAGTGCTTCACAGAGTGACCAACCATCTAGGTTTGCCCCACACTGAAGGGGGTTTCTGGGGATAGTTGGTCACCTAGTACTGGATGTGGTGCCTGATGCTGTCAAGAGGGCCTCTCCGTGGCCATGTTGCCTCCCAGGAGGAGACTTTTCCTCTGCAGCTGCAGCCTGGCTGTCTGATGCAGCCTGTGGAGCAGTGGCGAGTCCTGTGGCCTGCTAACTTCTCCCTCCCTCCACCTCTCTAGTGGGCCCCATGCTGATTGAGTTTAACATGCCTGTGGACCTGGAGCTTGTGGCGAAGCAGAACCCAAATGTGAAGATGGGTGGCCGCTACACCCCCAGGGACTGCGTCTCTCCTCACAAGGTGGCCATCATCATTCCATTCCGCAACCGGCAGGAGCACCTCAAGTACTGGCTGTATTACTTGCACCCCATCCTGCAGCGCCAGCAGCTGGACTACGGCATCTATGTTATCAACCAGGTGAGGCCTGGGAAGGTGGAATGAGAGAGGGTGTGTGTGTGCAGCTGCGTATCAGATGTGTGTGTAATGAGGGCAGGGGAAGGGGAGTGATTTCACAGACACCTGGCACTTACAGCAAGGAGCCAGCCCCCCAACCACCACCAGTGCAGATGAGCTAAACACCAAACAGTGTGCTTGCCTATTGCTGTCAACTCTGTTAGCCATGGGAAATGCTGGAGTGTTTTCATTGTTCTGTTTTTGTTTTCTGAAGTAGCCTTCCAGCAAAATTGGGAAAAAAGACAACCCTAATTATTCCAAAGTAAACACTGATTATTCCCTGGGTTTGTGTAGCTGTGTATTTTCCTTTTAAAAATAAAACCATCATTTAGATGTCAGACTTTTAGGTAACTCTGAAGTTTATCCAGTCAGTCAGACTGTGTGTCCTGGGGCACCTGGAGACAGTGCCCTTGGTTCAGGTTGCATGCCTGCATGCCAGCCCCTGGTGAAATATCTGGAGAAATCTGATTCGTGGGCCATCTGAGAGTCATGTGGACTGGGCCGAGTCTGAGAAAAAGTTTCTCACTGCTCATCTGATCCATATGTGTTGGACTTTAGCCCTGCTTAGGACAGTAATGCTAAGGATAGGTCAGCTTTCATCACCATGGCATGGAGAATCAGATTGATCTAAGAGGCATCTTTACTGAAGTAAATTTTTCAGTGTATTTGAGGAGCATTATTTTCCCAAGAGTATAACTTTGATATTTCAAGATTATCCCTAACACTTAAATTCATGTCTTTAGACTGTAACCTCCTAGGTGCAATGACACATCTAACTTATCTAGGCACCCAATTTCATTGAAATTCATTTGAAGAGTCTTGAGTACGCCCATTTCTACAAGGCCCAATGTCCATTTCATTTTGAGATAAACTCTGCTTTAGGTAGGAAGATTGTTGGCAGTTTACAGCTTCCATCAAAGTCAAGGGACTCTGTGCACCTTCCCTGGGACCCCAGGGGAAGCCCTTGAGGACTGCTGTGGCATTGTGCTGCGTCACTCACTGCAGGGAGATTCTGAAGAAGTGTAAGGTCTCGGTCCTGCCCTGTCCCGAAGCCTCCAACCTGCTTCTGGCAAGTGGGACCCTCCCAGGGAACGATTTGTTAACAGACCCAAATAGCCTGTGATTGGATAGTTGCTGCCAAATGCTTTGGAAGCTCAGAGGAAGGAGAGAGAGCAATGGCTTGGAAGGACCAGGATATAAACTAGGTTCTAAAGTCTGCAGGGAGATGGGCTTCTCAGCTGGGGCCAGTGAGCAGGGACCTCAAGGCAGAAAGGAGCCTTGCATGTTCCTGGAAATCGAGATGCCCGCTGAGGTAGGAAAGCACCAGAAGCTCTGAGGCCAGGTGTCAGAGCTAAGCCTGTGAGGCAGGAGAGAGCAGAACAAGCCCTGTTACAAGGAAACTGAAGCAGGACAGCAGGTGGTGGGCAAACCCCTTGAGGCTGTTTGAATTATTTGACCAAGTGAAGTACAGACCGGGGGCCTGTGAACACCTGCAAGCAAGTCAGCCACGCAGTTATGGGTCACCTTGGAAGAATATTGGAGAGTGCAAGAGAGAATAGGTAAATGTCCTGCAAAGTGCAGGTCACTTTAACCCAGCAAGTATTCATTTAAGAAAAGCTGTGATTGAGAAACATTTGTCTGATGTCAGTGAGCACATACCAGTGACGGCAAGATTCAGGAGCCTGTTATTAAAGCAGTGGCAGCGAGCACCTGGAAGAGGCAGCTACCATCACCAGGAGATAGCAGGGATGACTAGTAACAAGCTCTGCCAGCTGCATCTCGTTTCTCTCTCTTAACAGTTGCTATGCCAGTAGATGAGGGATGTATTGTGGATACAGTGCTGTCATATCTTATCCAGCAGGGCATCTGACAGCATCCCACAAATCTGCCTGAGTAGAAGGCAGACAGGTGTGGTCTGGGTGCCATATAGGTAGGTTAAAATATATGTTTGGGCCTAGGCGCAGTGGCTCATGCCTCTAATCCCAGCACTTTGGGAGGCCAAGGCCGGTGGATCACTTGAAGTCAGGAGTTTGAGACCAGCCTGGCCAATATGGCAAAACCCCTTCTCTACTGAAAATACAAAAATTAGCTGGACATAGTGGTGGGCGGCTGTAATCCCAGCTACTCGGGAGGCTGAGGCAGGAGAATCTCTTGAACCCAGGAGGCGGAGGTTGCAGTGAACCGAGATCGTGCCACTGCACTCCAGCCTGGGCAACAGAGTGAGACTCCGTTTCAAAAAAAAATACATATATATATAGATAGATAGATAAATATAAATAAAATACATACTTGGGTAAAGAGGATAAAAGAGAGTTAGTGATTATGCTGAATTTTTGAACTGAGGTAGCTGTTTTCAATGAAGACTGGAGGGTAGGATGCTACATCTAGATATGTTGCAGTTTAGGTGAATGTGAGACTTCCCTATTTTGAAGTCAAAACAAATATTGGACCGGTAAAATCTGGCCACCAGCTTAAATTCCTGTGATACAATTTACATACTCCCCAGGCTCAACACAGTAGATTTCTGAATGTCCTCTACCAGCTACATGCTCCTGCCCTCCTCAATCCAAGTAGACGGAACAACTAACCAAGCCAGCTCAGACTGGTGGCACAGCTGTGCTGGCTCACACTGGACACCACCTAAGAGAGTGCTTCTCCAAAAGCATGCTTCCCCAAATGGAGCCAAATACGCTTGAGGATTGCTGGGTTGAACCATGTAAAGCAGGTCTCATTCCTGCAGAGCCTTCAGTACCCCGGTGTACACTGTAACCCCAGAAGTGTTTCCTGAGCTTGCCTCACTAGAAAACTTTTCCAAGAACTGTCTCAAGTGATGGGTGTTTTGTGAGTCACACTTTGGGGAAAGTGGGCCTAAGTTAGCGTCTCCTCCCAGCTGCCTCTCTGCTTTCCCTGGAACACTAGGAACTGCCCATCCTCCCTCCTCTTTCCATTTCACAACTTAGCATCAGGAATATTTTAGTTTTGGTTTTTCAAACATATATACCTCCTTTTTTCTTATCTTGTCAGTATCATCTTTTTTTTTTTTTCTTTTTGTTTCCTCATACATTTTTCTTCTCTTCATCCTTTCCTTCTCTTCCAAGGGTTAACTTTCTACCTTAGGGAAGAATCTTTTCCTCTTTTTCTCCCACTTCCCCAGCTACTCTCTTATCATCTGCTCCAATCTCACTGTAATTGATCATTTTGGGAAAATATGGTCAGAGTCCAGATAACTAAGTCGAGAAATGCTTAAACTTTGCCCTACCTTTCCAGTAAAGAATATTACCTAATAAATAATAAAATGGTAATGGGAAACCTGAACCCTGAAAAAAAAAGAGGTGGAAGGAGAAACATTTGGAGCACATCCTGCCTACAAATTAGGAACTGCCTGTGTTCTGCGTTTTACGGTTATATTCTAGAAGAAGAAAGGGATTTTGTAGCACCTGGTTTTGACCTTTCTGCCCTGTTTGTTGAGCAAATAAACCTTATGGGCTGTTAGCCCTCTTTATAGCCTCTCAGCTTCTCCCTGGCCCAGACACCCTGCTGTCATTTTGACTCTTCATTCACACACACACACGCACACATACACATGCACACACACACACACACCATTTAAGATTAGACAGAAAGAATGCTCAAAATAGCAGTGGCTTCTAAGACATTTAGTACAGGGGTTCCCAAGCAGGCTTTTCAGTATCAAATTTCTTTCTGCCCCATTGAAATGCTACACAACCTTCCGCTTATAGCAGGTCACAAGGGTTTCATTCTACTTGAAGTAGGGGCCATGTCCCATTTCCACTTCCTTAGCTTCCCTTTCAGTCTCTTCTAGGATTTGCCCAGACCCCTGAGGCCAGATAATGTAGAAACTTCTGCTCCATGTCACAGGTGAGGAAACAGTCTCAGAGAGGGACAGGCTCTGAAAGTCTCATAGACAACAGCAAGGCTGCGGCTCAAACCCCAGCGTCTGAGTCCAGGTTTAGTGCCTTCTCAGGGCATCAGTGATGCTCCTCATGGCCAGGGTGCCCTCAGTGTTGCTCACAGTCCAGTATCCAGGGCTGAGAGTGTGCTATGTGCTCAGACTGCCTGGGTTCAGTCCTGGCACTGCCACTTTCCAGTCAGTGACCTCAGGCAGGCTACTTAAGCTCTGCAGGCCTCAGTTTCCTCCTTGGTGGGGAGGGCTGTGAGGCATTCTTCTCATGGTAAACCTTCAGTAAATACCAGCCGTTACTGGGAGGGTCCACTCCTGCCTCTGCACTCTCCATTCGTCCTGCCTGTTTCTTCTGCCTGCTTCTGTGGTGGTGAATTCTTCATGACTCCCACCACCTCCTGCTGCACCCCCACTCAGAGCCAGCATCAGGACCCTTCCTTCTATTGGTTTGGACTCCTTGGAGTCAGAGGATAACGGATGGTGGAATGAGCCAGGTGGCAGAATCTCAGAGGACTCAGAGGCCATCCCGGGCCTGTAGGCCTCTTCAGAGTGGGGCCACTTATCAAGCTCCACACACAGGTGTGAACTTTCACCAGTTATTATGACTCATACTCTGTCTATAGAAAGCTGTTAACCCCTCCCATTTGGCTTATGCCTCTGTAATTACCGCGATAACTTATATCTCAAAATAAGGATATTGAAGGAATGAGTGGGGAGAGGCTTTCCTGGTTGAGATAGAGAAGAACAAGAGTTGCTCTTTGTCCTCAAGGCCTCTCCTCCCACCCCTGACCTTACTCACCAGCATGGGAAAATACTATTTGGCTCCTTGTACTCTGAGGTGTGGATGTCAAGATACAGCATTCCAACTTCAACGGCAGTGAGAAAAGAAGGAGGAGGAGAAGATACCATAGCAAACAGGGATGCATGCTGCATTTCCTAACACTCGAACCCGGAAATGAGACTGTAAAGCCACTCAAGGTGAAGGGAGGGCAGTTCGCCACCTGGCAGCACTAGCCCTAAATTAAGGAATGCAGGATGTTTGTGGGTTGCCCATCATAAAAATTACAAAATGAGTAAGGAATGCAGGCACAGCTGGCCAGGTGGGTTTGTCACAACCATGGCAGCCCTTTGGCCCACAGCCAGTACACGGAACTGGTCTCTCCAGTTCCGATTGCATATCTTCTGGCACCTCTGTTCTTCCTCAGCTGCCCGGGATTTTTCTGGTTCTGACCATGTTACTTACTCTTTTAAACCTGTTAGCATTTCATGATTGCCCACAGGCAAGGGTCTAAATGGTCGGAAGGCCCAAGCTTAGCCTCTGAGACCCCGACCTACCTCCAGCCACTTCCTCCTCCTCTCCACTTCACTGGACTCCCCCTCTCCACCCAGATACCTCTGTTCTCCCCTCCTTGTGCCTTTTCTTATGCTGTCCCTTCTGTTCCTGGTGTGTCTCTGGCCATCTTTTAAGCTTCCCTCCCCAACCTCATTAGCTCTGTGGAGTCCCTGGAATAGAGCTGACTTCTCCCTCCCTGCTGCTCCCAGGCTGCTCAGAACTTTCTGGAAATGGATGATTATCTGAGTTCCAGCCTCAACCCAGCCCCCAGACTCCCAGTCCCTCATGTCTGCCTCCCTTCTCCCTGACCACACAGCTGGTACATAGTCAGTACAGATGTAGTCAGTGAGTGGAGCACGGGGCTTTTTCCTGGGATTCCTGCCTCTTTGTTTATACCTAGTCTCAGGAGCCCTACTCCTGGTCTTCTACCTAGATCTGTGCCTCTTGGAAGTGAAGCCTCCTTTCCCAGTGAGGCCAGGTCATCACCCTTGGGAATTTGCAGGGCCCCCTCCCTTAAACCTCTCCCCCGAAGCTTCCGGCTCAATGCTGACCAGAGCACAGGCTGCCTGTGACAGTCCTTGGGGTGACCTCCCTTATCAGGAAAAATGCAGAAAACCTATTAATACCTTAGCCTTGTGATTGTTAATGGTCACAAAACTCCTTTAGGGTCTTTGGACTCAGCACCTTTAGGGTCTCACTTTGAATTTTGACACACACATCCGCCCCTACCCCGCCCTAGTAAGGCAAATGGTCTTCTGATTGTGCCTGCAGAGGGAAGGCTCCAAAGGTAAGCACATGATGGCTGGGAAGCAGAGCCAGAGCCTGCCTGAAAGGCTGTGGAGAAATGGAGGGAGGGCTCAGCCAGCTGCCCGGAGGACTCTCTCTGGCTTTGAAGTTTTCTCCTGTTTCCTTTTCTTCTGTGCACTGTTTTAGGATGATGGGGTGATAGTTCCAGGCTGGTTGAGGATGGATTTGGAGATAGTCCTTTGTACCCTCAGTGAGTAAGAGCATCTGTCACCCTACCTCAGCAGTTGTCTCTGTCACTGGTCCAAGCAGCTGATTCCTACACAAGGTCAACATCAACTGGGGAGAAGCAGACCACTGGGTCTATCCCATTAGTGAGGACAGCTGCCTGGGCTTATGGCCCCATTGGTTTGGTTTCTATCTTGATCATCTCTACCATCCCCCCATCCCTGCCTTCCATTTTCTACCTGAGCTGTCAGTGCGCAGATTGATGTGTGTGGGAACGGGGCTCGGGAGGAGTGGGGTAGAGCTGGTCCTGTCCTGCAGCCTCCCCTTCCTTCTGGCACTTGGACCCTTTGGAGCCTGCCGGGGGTGGGGAGTGGGAGTGGGAAGGCCAGGGAGTGTCTCTGCGCCATCACTGTTTGAGTGTTGCCCCTTTGCTATGTGCCCCACCTAGTCTGTGTGTCTCTCTGTTCTCCTGCGGACTCGATTTACTGGTGAATTGCTTCCATGGATATTGTTCTGGGAAACGCCATTTTTTCTGCTCACCCATGACTCTGTGACACGGAGTGACAGCTTATTAGGAATTTGCTTTTGCATTGGAACACTGGTCATCAGAATGGGCCCCTTTTCCCTTGCAGCTTTGACATTTGCTTCTCTTTTCCTCACCTCTCTCCCTTGCATCCACCCTTTTCTCTTTTTCTTCTTTTTTGTTTTCCTTCTAGCAGGGGCCTTTTGCCTTTACTTGTTAATCCTGTTTGTAAAAAAACAAGTGGAAGGAGGAGTTCCTCTCTGATCTGCTTCTTATTCTCCACCTACCTTCTCTTCCGTACTCTCCGCCTCCTAGAGAGAGAGAGAGCGAGGAATGCTGACCTAACTACTGCTGCTGCCACCACCGCTGCCACCACCAGTCCCTGGTAATGTTCACATGTCCTCAAATCAACCCAGAGCCAGGGCCCTACTGGTCAGGGGGAGGCTATGTAAATAATCCCATGAGTGTGTCATCCTCAGGCCCTGGGGTCTCCTAGGCAAGACCAGGGCCTCTGTAGGCTCTCTTGGAAATGCCGAGGTTACTGGAAGCCAGCCTGTTGTACAGGGTCTGAGAGTTTAACTTCTTTTAAATTAAACCACAGTTGAGCTCATGCTGTGTGTGTATAAACTTTTGTATCCTGCTTTTTCCTTAAATTCTTTATCATCAGCATCTTCCCATGTTATTTCGTAGTCTTCATCATCATCACTTTCCATACCTTCATAGTAGTTGATCATAGAATTCCGTCATAATTAACTTGTCTTTTCTATCTTTGAAGTCCTTTAGATAATGTCCAATTTTCCATGATCGTAAATAATACCATAATGAGCATCTTGGAGTCTGAAGTTTGTTCTGTGTTGGTTTGTTCCACATTTAGGATCTTTTTCCCAGGCTAGATTTTCAGATGTGGGATTATGGGTTCAGATATGGTTTACACATTTTTATAGTTTTAATACAGATGGCCAAATTGCTTTCTGAAAGAGAAGCTTTTCTGAAGTATTTTTCTTCAACTTGTATCTTAAACATCCTGAACGTGCTTAGCACCACTGTCTTGACGTGTCTGCGGAAAGCCATGTCTCCAGTTTTCAGTGTGTCAGGCCCTGGGAGAGGCAGGCATCCTGTGCTGGCTCCTTGGAGCTGGGTTTAAAACTATCTCCTCTGGCCAGGCGTGGTGACTCACACCTGTAGTCCCAGTACTTTGGGAGGCCGAGGTGGGTGGATCACAACATCAGGAGATCAAGACCATCCTGGCTAACATGGTGAAACCCTGTCTCTACTAAAAATACAAAAAAATTAGCCGGGCGTGGTGGTGGGTGCTTGAAAAGTCCCAGCTCCTCAGGAGGCTGAGGCAGGAGAATGGTGTGAACCCGGGAGGCGGAGCTTGCAGTGAGCCGAGATGGCGCCACCGCACTCCAGCCTGGGTGACAGAGCGAGACTCTGTTTAAAAAAAAAAAAAGTCTCCTCTGTGCTCACTTCACCCAGAATCCCTGTTGGGCTCTTCAAGGAGCTCAGTTCTCTCTGAAAGCAACTTTATAGCCGCAGTCTAGTCTGTGTTCCTGTGTGGCAGGGGCCAAGGATATGCTCACTCTTGAGAGTGGTGACTTTGGTTGACTGAGAACCACTCCCATAGCCTGGTCCCTAACCCTCGAAGGCCCATTTCTCTCACTCACTGGGGTGAAGAGTTTAAATCTCAGACAAGTTTTGTTGAGAACTCTGAGCTACCATATTGTTATGGTTAACAAATAGAGCCCAGCCGGGCATGGTGGCATGTGCTGACAGTTCCAGCTTCTCAAGAGGCTGAGGTGAGAAGATTGCTGGAGCCCAGGAGCTCAAGGCCAGCCTGGGCAACATAGCGAGACCCTGTATCCCCCTGCAAAAAACCAACAACAACAAAAGCAAAACTAGAGCCCAACTGCTGTGAACTCATGGGTGAGTAGATATTATTAGCCCTCCACAAACTCAGCATTTGTATAATCCCAGGCTCTTTCCAGTAATTCTCTAGGGATCACCTCCCAGCCTGTCCACTGTTCCAGGATCCACACTTAGGCCTGGAGGAATGCCCGGTCAGAGCTTCTGCTGCCGCTGATCTGTTACTGTTTCATGCAACCCACTCGGCCTAGTTCCTTCCTCTTACTGTCTCAGTGGGCACAGAAAAGCATACAGAGGGTGTTTCAGCAAACATTGCCACTGGCTGCAGACCTGCCCCCGGATCTGTCGGGTGGATCTGTCGGGTTCTGTTGAGAGCTTAGTGCTACATTCTGGCATGATGGGGAGGGGTGTGGCTCTGTGAAGAGCCAGGGCATGTGTATGGGAGCAACAGTGTCTCTCTTATCATGTAGAAATTCTGAGTCATTGTGAGTCTTGGCTTTGGGTTGATGGTTCCAACCACGTTGCTGCTGTGTCTTTTGGTGCAGGAGAGGCTGGGTGCAGTTGGTCCCTCAGCTGTTATGGACAAGGGATGTGTCTGCTGATGTACACACATGGACCTGACATCCAAGGAAGGCAGGGTGATTGGACAGACAGTTCTTCCAGAAACTGTTGGGACTTGGACAAGAGGGGCCTGTGACTTTCTGTAGTTGGTCATCTGTCCCCTGTTGCAATCAGGGAAAGGCCACACTTGCCTTCCTTAACCACAGTTAGGATTTTCTTGGGGATTAGACCAGATTCTAGCACCTGTCCTGAACCTCGCCCCGCCCCTACAAAGGCTGCTTGCAAGTGTAGTGTACATACACAGGGAGCAGTTGAGGTGTGGAAGGGGAAGTGGAAGTGGAGCCCCTGCCTTTAGCCCTTGAGGGAGGCACTGTCTGCTTACCCACGGTTGTTGCCTCACAGGAATCATACAACAGCTTTGTAACTGGTCTCCTTGCCTTCAGTTGGATTGGGGCACAGATCCCTCCTTGACATACAAACCATGGTTTAAGGCTCCCTGTGACCTAAGTAAAGATAAAGCTTAAGTATCTTAACAAGCACCTAACCCTCCTCCCCGGCCTCTGTGATTTGGCTCATGTCTGCCTTCGTGTCTCATTCTGGCTTCACTCATTCGGAATTTCTTCTAGTTCCTTGACTGTTCTTTTTTCCTTAACAGCCTTTACAAATGCTCTCACCATGCATGCTTTTCTCTACTCCTACAATTGCCTTCTGTCTCACCACCTCCTCCAGAGTCTATGTCTGGTCGATTCTGTCTGCTGTCTCCAGTCCCTGTCCTGTATCAGTCTCTGCTCAATCATTTGGGGATTTTATATGTTTTCTGGCCTTTCTTTAGGGGGCCTGTCTTCTCCCTCTAAAAGCAGCCAGTTGACCTAGAAGGAAGGGATAACTGTAACTCATGTCTACCAACATAAGATTAGGCCTGCCCTTTAAAAGCTGAGTCTTTCAAAGGGACACCTGCACCCAGCATGCTGGCTCCTCTTCACCAAGTGTGACTTCCTACGCATTTCACAGGCCTCCAGAGGTCCCCCTGAGTCTCTTCTGCTGTGAGAAACTAATCATGTAAGCCACAGGCTAATTCCCTTGAACCTTAAATGTTTTTAGTAATTTCCCGTTCATCAGAGAAGCAGGATTTGAGAGGAATTTTGAAGCAAACACTACAGAAGGCAGAGTCTCCAGGTAGGATAGCTAAGAGACATTTGGAATGGTCTGACTGTTCAAGATGGATGGGAAAGCCTCTTCCTGTAATAATGATAGTAGCCGACATTTGTTGCCAGGCAGTGGGGCAGCCACAGGCCCCATTTTTGAGATGGGGTCTCACTCTGTCACCCACGATGGAGTGTGGTGGTGCTGTCATGGCTCACTGCAACCTCAGCCTCCTCGGGCTGGGTCTTCTTAATTCTGAAAAACCCAGCTTTTAAAGGGTGGACCTAATCTTATGTTGGTAGACAACATTGTCTACCAACATTGTCTCATTTAATACAATGCACATGCTCTCCCCATGACACAAAAGAGGAAACTGAGGCCTGGAGGTGTGATGTGTCCCAAGTCACCTAGCTAATAAGTAAAGAAGCCAGCATTCCCGGATTAAAAATGCATGTGTCTGTCACTGTGGTGTATTTGGTGCTTGATCAATGTTTACTTGAGCAAATGGAGCGGCAGATGCACCAGACGAGTGTGCTCAGTGAGGGGGGCAGGAGTGAGGCTGGGCATCTTCCCACCTCCTGCGAGTGGTGGGGCTTGGTGAGCTTGCCAGGGCCTGTCTTTCTTATCAAAGAAGGTGTGTGCCCCAGTGTTACAGCATTTCACCCAAAGAAGCCCAGAAAATGCTTGACTTTTCTGTCATTCCTGGGGAGGACACTTTCCTCCTCACCGTTCTGCTGGCTTGGTGTTCCCACAGCCCCCGATAGGTGATAGCACCTGCTAAAGTGCACCAGGCCCTTCTGTCTTGCTGCATCCCACAGATGAGGCCAGACTGGGAGGAGGGAGAAAGGGAGGCATATGTAGTTCAGGTTATTCTGGAAAACTGCCTGACCAGTTTTAAGTCTGGGCCGGACACTGGGGCGTCTCACCGCGTTGAAAGGGCCGAGGCACCCCCCGTGGTAAAAGGGGCTGGAACCAGGTCTGCTCCTTGGGCTTCTCCTCCAGGGTGCCATTGCTCATGGGCCTTGGCTCTAGAGGTGCTCATTCATGGTTCCAAACTTCCAGTTCCTGGGAGAGGAAAAATGCTTAGTTCAGTCTCAGTTAGGCCTCTGCTTAGATCAAACAGCCAAGGCCAGTAGGCCCAGTCCTATGGTAGAGACCTGGCCTCAAAGAGCCCTCTGCCCCAGTTTTTGGGGAGTGTACCAAGAGAAGGGAGCCTTATCCTGAGCTGGGCAGCCAGCCCTGGGGGTCTAGTGCACAGATGTAGAAAGGCTCTATTGGTATACCTCCCTTTGCTTGTTAGAAAGTGCTCAATGGGGCTGAATTGTGTTTGATAGTGTAAGTCTGGGTTGGGGTTAGGGTTGTTACAAGATTGTCAAGATGATTAAATGAAATGCCATTTGAAACACTTATCCATGCCTTGTGTATGGTATCCCCACCAGTGAATATTCATACTCTATTATAATAATTCCAACAACTTCATAATTTTCATATGCAATTTCTAAACTTTGAACTTTTTTTTTTTTTTTGAGACAGTGTCTCGCTGTGTTGCCCAGGCTGGAGTGCAGTGGTGCAATCTCGGCTCACTGCAACCTCCGCCTCCCGGCTTCAAGTGATTCTCCTGCCTCAGCCTCCCAAGTAGCTGGGATTAGAGGCGCCCACCACCACGCCCAGCTAATTTTTGTATTTTTAGTAGAAATGGGGTTTTGCCATGTTGGCCAGGCTGGTCTCAAACTCCTGACCTGAGGTGATCCACCGCCTTGGTCTCCCAAAGTGCTGGGATTACAGACATGAGCCACTGTGCCCAGCAATTTTTTGTATTTTTAGTAGAGATGGGGTTTCACCATGTTGGCCAGGCTGGTCTTGAACTCCTGACCTCAAGTGATCCGCCCGCCTCGGCCTCCCCAAGTGCTGGGGTTACAGGCGTGAGCCACCGTGCCCAGCCTAAACTTTGAATTTCTTTGAACCCCTGACTTACACAGAATTAGCTGAACGCAGAATTCCAAATCAACTCAGCCTGTGGGACAGCCAAAGAACACAGTGTGCCTTTGGGCTCCTTTTTCACTCACCATGCGGGGTTAGAAAACTTTATCAGGGGCTTTAAAAAAGGAGCTCTTGTGTGTGAAATGTTTCCTTGATTCTCTTCCTGGTGCCTCTCTTTCTCTAAGTGGTTTGCTTCCCCGAGTTCCCCACGTGAGGCTGGGTGGTTGTGGCACATCTGTGCATTCTGTACGCACACAGGCAGCCTTGTGGAGTGCCAGTTTCCAAGTCTTGTTTTTTTTTTGTTTCTTGTGTGTGTGTGTGTGATGGGGGTCTCACTCTGCCGCCCAGGCTGGAGTGCAGTGGTGCTGTCATGGCTCACTGCAACCTCAACTTCCCCGGGATCAGGTGAGCCTCCTTCCTTAGCCTCCAGAGTACTAGGGACTACAGGTGTGCACCACAATGCCTGGCTAATTTGTGTAATTTTTGGTAGAGACAGTCTCACCATGTTGCTCAGGCTGATCTCGAACTCCTAGACTCAAGTGATCTGCCCACCTTGGCCTCTCAAGTGTTAGGATTACAGGTGTGAGCCACCACACCCAGCCCAGGTCATCTTTTGAGGGCATGGAGAGAAGACTTTGAGCATCCCACTTTTGAGATTGTGTACCAGTCAAAAGCCCCTATGACACACTTTTTCCCCAAAGTAGAGGGCTCTGATTGTGTTGATCCCAGGAGAGATGGGAAAGAGCATTGAATGATTCCAAAGTATTGGGCCTTGGTTCGTTTCCTCATGTTGGTATTGTGAGGATTCCTGTTAGGATGACAGCATGTGTGCAGGAGGCTTTGTGAATTGCTGAGGGTGAGGGGTGGCAATGTCAGTGTTGGGTCTGTCCTTACTAACCTGGGGCCATGGGAGTTGATAAGACCAGATTCCCAACTTCACCCCACAATGTGATCCCTGTGGTGACCACTCACAGGGCTCTTTGGTTGAGCTTCCCAGAAGGGATTACCATCTGCCATTGTATGTTGAACCCCGTTCATTCATTCATTCAGCCAACCAGCAACTATATACTGAGCTCTCATTGTGTGAGAAGCAGTATTCAAGGAACTGGGCGAATAAAAAAACAAAACATCCCAGCCTTCATTGAGCTTACCTTCTTACTGAAAGAAAACAAATAAAACATACAGTGTAATCCCAGCACTTTGGGAGGCCGAGGTGGGCGGATCACTTGAGGTCAGGAGTTTGAAACCAGCCTGGCCAACGTGATACCCCATCTCTACTGAAAATTTTTTAAAAAAACAAAAAAAAACATTAGCCGGGCATGGTGGCACTTGCCTGTAATCCCAGCTGCTCGGGAGGCTAAGGCAGGAGAATTGCTTGAATCCTGGAGGCAGAGGTTGCAGTGAGCCAAGATCATATCACTATACTCCAGCCTCAGCAACGAAGCAAGACTCCATCTCAAAAATAAAAAATAAAAATATGCAATCCCTTCGCACCAGCACACTTGAAGTCTGACCTCGTGGTTGGCACCCTTTAGCAGGTGTCCCTCTTCTGTCTTGTGCACCTTGCTTCTATCCTGGTATGTATGGCATGGCCTCCTACACTCCATGGTGAGCACTGTGAGGACAGAGGTTGAGTTGGGTTTGCTGTATTTCTCAGGTGCCTAGGTTTGTGCTTGACAGGTAGATGGAAGGCACACAATGTGGTCATCAAACCTCAGTCAACCATATAAGGAAGGTAGAAGTGAAAAGTCCCATGGGTACCCAACTAATGTCACCAGTTTCCTGCATACCTGTCCTGGAGTTTATTTATAATGTGTGTAAATAAATGATGTATGTGTTTAAATGCCTTTTTCACCTTTCTTTTAGAGCTGCCTCTTTTTAACAGTTCCATTCCATTATATGGATGTACTATGACTTATTGAACCAGTTCCCTACTAATTCTGTTTTTTGCAGTCTTTTGTTGTGAGGAACATTCCACAGTGACAATGTTGTTCATAGTCATTCACACACAAGCAAGTTCTTCTGCAGGATAGATTCCTAGAGGGGAATTGCTGACTCAGAGGTTTTTGTACTCTGTGTTGATTGTAGAGTGAGGGCAGAAAAGTGAGGCCCCTTACTAGTGACCATGTATAGTGGATAAGTCACCAGTCCCTGTGAGTGTTTGGCCCAAAGGCTTTAGGGCATTTGATAACACTATTTTTGTTTCTGCACCAGGCCGGAGACACTATGTTCAATCGTGCTAAGCTCCTCAATGTTGGCTTTCGAGAAGCCTTGAAGGACTATGACTATACCTGCTTTGTGTTTAGTGATGTGGACCTCATTCCAATGAATGACCGTAATGCCTACAGGTGTTTTTCACAGCCACGGCACATTTCCGTTGCAATGGATAAGTTTGGATTCAGGTAAGCAATACTGAGTCGGAGTCTGTAGTAACCATGTTTCTCTGTCATGTGTTGACTAGGAAATGCAGTCCTGGCAGCCCAGGAGTGGCCTCTTTAAGCTCTGGAACAGAATGCCTCCTCTGAGAAATGGGTGTTTTGTATTAGTTAAGATGGAAAAAGGAGACCAGAAATGCCTCTAGTCTCTGCACATCCAGATAAGAACGAGTTTTCTCTTTTTTTTTTTTGAGACAGGATCTGGCTCTGTCACCCAGGCTGGAGTACAGTGGCGTGATCTTGGCTCACTGCAACCTCTGCCTCCAGGGTTCAAGCCATCCTCTCACCTCAGCCTCCTGAGTAGCTGGGACTACAGACATGTGCCACCATGCCCAGCTAATTTTTGTATATTTTATAGAGACGGGGTTTTGCTGTATTGCCCAGTCTGGTCTCAAACTCCTGAGCTCAAGCAAACCATCTGCCTCGGCCTCTCGAAGTGCTGGATTATAGGCATGTGGCACCATGCCTGGCCTAAGAACAGTTTTTAGCATCTGGGCGGGGCTCTTATCTTTAGGCTCCAAACAGATATTGTATTTTCTTGCTTTTTTCTTTCTGTTGCCCCACAAGTTTTGGAAAGCAAATTGGAATAGTTTTTCCCCACTGAATTATTTAGCTTGTATACCTCAGCAGATGTTCCTTGGCCTGTTTTGTTTTCAAGACACAGGGTCTTGCTCTGTCACCCAGGCTGAAGTGCAGTGACACAGTCATGGCTCACTGCAGTCTTGAATGCCTGGGCTCAAGCCATCCTGCAGCCTCAGCCCCCTGAGTTGCTGGGACTACAGGCATGAGCTAGCATGTCCAGCTAATTTTTTATTTTTAGTAGAAATGAAGTCTGGCTATGTTGACCAGGCTGGGCTCAAGTGATCCTCCCACTTCAGTCTCCCAAAGCATTGGGATTACAGGTGTGAACCACTGCTTCTGCCCTTGGCCCTTTAAGAAGGAACGCGATTCTGTTTTCCAGCAGGGCACAAACTTCTGCTTAAATACAAAGCCCAAATTTTTCCACCAAAATGTCGCTAGTGAAGAGACCAGCCCAGATGCCCGACTGGGGTATTATCCAAAACATATTGTCATTGGTGGAAAATGGCCTTATAGTCCATTGTTTCGTCTTAAAACTAAATATATAAATAAACTTGTATATTGTTTCCTAATTCCGTGTTTATATTAACATACAAGTCTTTTTTTTTTTTTTTTTTTGGGACGGAGTCTCGCTCTGTCGCCCGGGCTGGAGTGCAATGGCCGGATCTCAGCTCACTGCAAGCTCCGCCTCCTGGGTTTATGCCATTCTCCTGCCTCAGTGTCCCAAGTAGCTGGGACTACAGGCGCCCACCAGCTCGCCTGGCTAGTTTTTTTGTATTTTTTAGTGGAGACGGGGTTTCACCGTGTTAGCCAGGATAGTCTCGATCTCCTGACCTTGTGATCCGCCCGTCTCGGCCTCCCAAAGTGCTGGGATTACTGGCTTGAGCCACCGCACCCGGCTAACATAAAAGTCTTATAAATTACCTGACAGTGCCGGGCGCGGTGGCTCACGCCTGTAATCCCAGCACTTTGGGAGGCCGAGGCAGGCGTATCACGATGTCAGGAGATTGAGACCATCCTGGCTAACACGGTGAAACCCCATCTCTACTAAAAATACAAAAAATTAGCCAGGCGTGGTTGCAGGTGCCTGTAGTCCCAGCTACTCGGGAGGCTGAGGCAGGAGAATGGCCTGAACCTGGGAGGCGGAGCTTGCAGTGAGCTGAAATCACTCCACTGCACTCCAGTCTGGGTGACAGAGTGAGACTCCATCTCAAAAAAAAAAAAAAATTTGCCTGTCAGTGGCCGGGCGCAGTGGCTCACACCTGTAATCCCAGCACTTTGGGAGGCCGAGGCAGGCAGATCACCTGAGGTCGGGAGTTCGAGACCAGCATGGCCAGCATGTGAAATCTTGTCTCTACTAAAAATACAAAAATTAGCCGGATGTGACGGCAGGTGCCTGTAATCCCAACTACTTGGGAAGCTGAGGCAGGAGAGTTGCTTGAACCCGGGAGGCGGAGGTTGCAGTGAGCCAAGGTCACGCTGTTGCACGCCAACCTGGGCAACAGAACGAGACTCCGTCTCAGGAACAAACAAACAAACAAACAAACAAAACCTAATCAGTTGAATAACATAACCCTTGCCTTCCTTGCTTTAAGTGAATTTGAAGATCCAGGAGCTGTGCTGCAGGTACCCTCTATGTTGGGTACCCCTGGTTTAGGCTGACTAGTACAGTGTGGTTGGCCCATGCAGACAGCAGACCCTTTATTTAGATACAACTTTTTTTCTTTTTCTTTTATTTATTTTTTTTGAGACAGAGTCTTGCTTGTCACCCAGGCTAGAGTGCAGTGGCATGATCATGGCTCACTATAGCCATAAACTCCCTGGCTCAAGTGATCCTTTCACTCTTAAAAAAAAAAATTTTTTTTTTTTAGAGATGTCTCACTGTTACTCAGGCTGGTCTTGAACTCCTGGGGGCTCAAGCAGTCCTCCTGCCTTGACCTCCCAAAGTGCTGAGATGACAGGCATGAACTACTGCACCTACTGAGATGCAACAGCTTTCTGTCAGACTCATTTTATTCTCATCATTTCTTCCTGTCCTCCCTTGCTGAGAGCATGAGAGCTGTGATGGGAATATAGGAATGTATGCAATCCTTCTCCCAGATCAAAGTTCCTAACTTGTTGTCTTAAAGGGAGGAAAATTTGAATGTAACCTTACTTTTAGGCTCTTCAGAAGTCCTTCTATACCCTTCCATCCCTACTTCCACCCTTCCTCCCTCTCTGTGTGTGTATCTTCTTCTCTTGAAACACACAGATTTATACCCTGAGCCCTCTTGATTCCTCCCTTGAAGCATGGTGGTGAACCACGAAGGGGCCCGTGATGCCCTAATTCTTTGCCACAGCACCATGTTTGTTTCACAAGGAGCCTGGCAGGTTTGAGCTTGGGGCACATAGGGAAGAGAAAGCAGCAGAGACAGCAAAACCAAATCATGTCAGCTTGGCATGTACTTCCCCTTGAAATAGCTAAGAAGCCATTTCTGTAAAAGCACTGATTATCAAAAAACCTTACTGGCCTGGCCACCTCTCGTTCAAACCCTCACATTAATAATGTGGACAGTAGTACGAGGTGTGCCAAAGGTGGATGACTCGGCACCTGAGTGATGACACCTAATTATGAATAGGTTCATTAAAGCAGACCCCCTAGGGACCTTTGCTTGAGGATCCTTGCAGTCAGAATTCCTGAATATATTTGAAAATAATAATTGCATCTTTATTTTCATATGTTCTATATGGTTTGGCTGACTTCCCCCTCAAAGTCTGAGTTAGAGTTTTCCTTAATTTATGTGATGGGTTTGGTCTTTTTGGATTCCAGAAAGAGCTGGGTGTGGTTTGGAGCTGCACTCAGAGTCACATAAAACCACAGCCTTTAGAGAACCCACAGGAAGGCTTTGGGGCACATCCTGATTCTTGACATTTCTCATCAGTGCTGACTTTGTATCCCTTAGGAGTTCACAATTCATAACCACTGAAATATTAAAATACAAAAAGTTTTGGAAGGATGAGAGCCCAGATGCTCTACTACTTGAAAATATATTAAAACATACGTTCATCATTATACATTTTGCTAAATCAGGATAAAGTCCGAAGTTTCAAAGAATTTTTATTTTAGCAAATTTCCAGAAACACTGCCTCAACTGTTAGGGTCGGTGTTCTAGTCAGTATGCCTTTGCAAGCATGAAAGCTAGATTGGTCAATAGGATGGGTGTGGAAGGGGGGCCGTGACTGGGTGGGTACAGGGAGGCTCTAAAACAATCTCAGATTCCAGGAGCTCCCGAATAAGGACTTCATGTGCAGGAACAGAGCACAGGGGAAGCAGATTCCTGAGCCACTCAGGAAGAACTGGGCTTAGGCCTGCCCTTGTCACTGACTAACTTTCTACATAACCACAGAAACAGCGCTGTGTTGTGGAAAGACGAAGATCATACTTTTTGATATCTGTGTCTAATATAAGGTCATCTGAGCCCTGATACAAAAGCAAAACAGACAAAACCCTCATAACTGCTCCCACCCCACCCACCATCAAAAAACTCTAGAGAGGCTGGGCGTGGTGACTCTTGCCTGTGATCCCAGCGCTTTGGGAGGCTAAGGTGGGTGGATCACCTGAGGTCAGGAGTTTGAGACCAGACTGACCAATACGGTGAAACCCCGTCTCTACTAAAAACACAAAAATTAGCCAGGCGTGGTGGCACATGCCTGTAGTCCCAGCTACTTGGGAGGCTGAGACAGGAGAATCACTTGAAAACCTGGGAGGCGGAGGTTGCAGTGAGCTGAGATCAAGCCATTGCACTCCAGCCTGGGCTACAGAGCGAGACTCTCTCTCAAAAGAAAAAAAAAAAAAAAAAAAAAAGACCTGGCTTGGTGTCTTACAACTGTAATCCCAGCACTTGGGAGGCCGAGGCAGGCGGATCATGAGTTTAAGAGATCAAACCGTCCTGGCCAACATGGTGAAACCCTGTCTCTACTAAAAATACAAAAATTAGCTAGGCGTGGTGGTGGGCAGCTGTAGTCCCAGCTCCTCGGGAGGCTGAGGCAGGAGAATTACTTGATGAACCCAGGAGGTGGAAGTTGCAGTGAGCCTAGATCGCGTCCCTGCACTCCAGTCTGGTGACAGAGCAAGATCGTCTCAAAAAAGAAAGAACTCTACAGAAGCAAAAAGAGTAACTTTAAAAGTGTTTATGTTCTTAGCAAGCTTTATTTTGGGGATGTCAGAACTTAACTAACCACTGCTGTTTCTTCTTTCCTCCAGCCTACCTTATGTTCAGTATTTTGGAGGTGTCTCTGCTCTAAGTAAACAACAGTTTCTCACCATCAATGGATTTCCTAATAATTATTGGGGCTGGGGAGGAGAAGATGATGACATTTTTAACAGGTAATGGTCATAACTTAGATATCTTTCTCCTCTGTCAACCTTCACTTCCAGTTTTTGAATCAATGCTTGGTTGTTCCGCAAGGACTGACCCTCAGATGTGATGCACCCCCACTCAGCCCACATTCTTAGGTGTGGCTTCATACAGGTCCTGTAGGTGCTAAACGGGATCTGTAGGAAAATGAGTTTCTGAGATTTTTGTATCAGCCTGGAAAAATGTCAAATGGGAGCCAAGTGACGGGGCAAGTTTACTTTGACTTGCCACATGCCGTTTTATACTCAAGGAGTAAACAAATGTCCTTTGTAAAAATCCCTTATCTCATTGTGGTCCCCTTTCACTGTGAAACAAGTTTCCTTGAGCAGAATCCTAACTGTCTTCACAGAAGCTTTGTGTTATATTTTTATTTTGGAGTATTTTTCACATGTACAAAAGCGATACTGTAGTATAATAAACCTTTGAGGACCTATCCAGCCCCAGCAACCATTATGGCCTGGTCAGTTCTGTCCCATCCACATCCTGGGACAGAATTTTAAGCTGGTAAATCTTTATGATGTGGGTTATCATTTACAGTGTTAAAAAACATCTATCAGTAGCATTTGAAAGAACATTCTGCTCAGTCCTCTGGCCGTAGAGGCTTCAACCCCACCAGCCACCGATGAGCACCTTCTCCAGGAGCCAGTCTGAACTCATTACTGAGTTTAATATCAGAATACACCTTGGTGCAGCCTTTCTGAATTGGAGTACCAGTTAACAGAAAGTGTCCTGTCAGAGCAACACCCAAGTCATTCAAGTTATCATTGTGTGCAAACTTAACAGAGACCCACATCTTCAATATAAACCTTGAAGAAAACTCCAATTTTAGAGTATGTAGATGGGGTATCAAGTGTGTGCATATTGAATGTCTGCTGCATACAGAGCACTGTGCCAGGCAGGCCTAGGACACTGAAAACCTGGACATAGGGTCCAGACAGAAGCAAACCTGCTTCCACAGAGGCACTCCTGGGCAGACGGTCTGGGCGGATATGACAGTGTGCAGGGCTGACAGGATACCACAGGGCTGAATGGTCAGAACAGCTGGGGGAGGGAGGGAGCGTCCACAGGCATCTAGTCCCATGCTAAGGCGGTGGCACTAGAAGGATGGGTAGTGTGCGGAGCAACTTTCTTGAAAGATAAAGGATCTAACACTTACTATACACCTACTTACTGTGTGCCAGGCAAGGCCAGGAATGTTTAAGTGGTCTGGAATCAACCAGTTCTGCCCCTTAACTAACTTTGCTGTTCTGCTCTCCAGGGTTTCATTTTGGTCCTCATTCCTTTTCCTTGGACCAACACAGAATCCTCCACCCTGTTCCGGCTGCCTCTAGTCTTGTTCTCAGCCCTCCATTTGTTTTTTTCTGCCTTTTCCCACATGTTCTGAAGCCCTCCATTCTTATACTACTTTCCAGAGAGACTTCCCCATGACTAAAAACATTTTGGAAATATTGTATATTAGGCCCCTTTCAGATACTGGCAACCGTTTGTGGGATGCTCTGAGAAGGCCTCTGTGATTTAGCCTTGCCCTTTTCAGCCCATCACCTGCCACATCCTACCCCAGACCCTTGTCACCTAGGAGCTTATATTGCTCCCTGAGGGCATTAGGCTTGCTCTCACTTCCATACCTTTGCCTGTGTCATCATGGCTGCCCAAAATGCTCTGGCAGATACCTGTTCATCCTCAGCTGGACTCTGCCTAGGCTTGCTCCGGCAGTTTACAAACTCTGTGCTTCTTCCTCTGTGTCTCCAACCTCATCTTCCTCTTCTCACCTCCATCCTGGTCCTGAAGGCCCTATGTTGGAGGCATTCACCCTGTATGTTCTGTGGGGCAGACGCCCCCAGTGTCTGGCACATGATAGTCAACACCACAACTGCAGAACCAGTTGTAAAAGGACATGGAGTAGGAATGTGAGTTTTAACCAGGGTCATGCTGGGCTGGGTTCTGGCATGATGCTAGGTTGTGGGCTGAGTGAGAACAGCAAGGATGATGGTGGATGGAGCAACAGTCTTGCAGCCAGGGCTATCAGGCCAAGTGTATGGCAGCTCTGTGATAATGACTTTCCCCTTACTCTTTGCAGATTAGTTTTTAGAGGCATGTCTATATCTCGCCCAAATGCTGTGGTCGGGAGGTGTCGCATGATCCGCCACTCAAGAGACAAGAAAAATGAACCTAATCCTCAGAGGTGCGTTCTGTGTTTATTCATACTCCTTCCCCCTTTAGGATGAGGTAGGCTGCAGGTCTGAGGCTCTGCAGAGGTCTCTGGGCCTGGGGGAAATTGAGGTGGTCAGGTTACGGTGGAGAGGGAGGAGGAAGTACGTGTAATGGTTTCTTCTTAAGATTTTTGTTTTGAGACCATCTCCTCGTGCTCTTTTCCTTGTAGGTTTGACCGAATTGCACACACAAAGGAGACAATGCTCTCTGATGGTTTGAACTCACTCACCTACCAGGTGCTGGACGTACAGAGATACCCATTGTATACCCAAATCACAGTGGACATCGGGACGCCGAGCTAGCGTTTTGGTACACGGATAAGAGACCTGAAATTAGCCAGGGACCTCTGCTGTGTGTCTCTGCCAATCTGCTGGGCTGGTCCCTCTCATTTTTACCAGTCTGAGTGACGGGTCCCCTTCGCTCATCATTCAGATGGCTTTCCAGATGACCAGGACGAGTGGGACATTTTGCCCCCAACTTGGCTCGGCTTGTGACTTCTTAGCTCTGCAAGGTGTTTGTGCCTTTGGGGGTTTCTTGGTGTGTTCGCAGTGTCACCCCAGAGTCAGAACTGTACACATCCCAAAATTTGGTGGCCGTGGAATACATTCCCGGTGATAGAACTGCTAAATTGTTGTGAAATAGGTTAGAATTTTTCTTTAAAGTATGGTTCTTATTACTTCGTGAAAATTTGGAGAGTGCTGCTAAAATTGGATTGGTGTGGTATTTTTGGTAGTTGTAATTTAACAGAAAAACAAAATTTCAACCATTCTTAATGTTACGTCCTCCCCTCACCCACTTCTTTCAGTGGTATGCAACTGTTACAATCACTGTGCATATGTCTTTTCTTAGCAAAAGGATTTAGAACTTGAGCCTTGGACCTTTTGTCCTACTAATGTGTGGATTCCAAGGCAACTCTAGCATCAGAGCAAAAGCCTTGGGTGTTCTCACATTCAGTGACCGATCTCCAGATTGTCTGATTTCTGAATGTAAAGTTTTTTTGTTCTTTTTTTTTTAAATAGCAGTTTGTAGTATTTTAAAGAAAGAACAGATCGAGTTCTAATTATGATCTGGCTTGATTTTGTGTTGATCCAAATTTGCATAGCTGTTTAATGTTAAGTCATGACATTTATTTTTCTTGGCATGCTATGTAAACTTGAATTTCCTATGTATTTTTATTGTAGTGTTTTAAATATGGGGAGGGGATTGAGCATTTTTTAGGGAAAAAATAAATAAATATATGCTGTAGTGGCCACAAATAGGCCTATGATTTAGCTGGCAGGCCAGGTCTTCTCAAGAGCAAAATCACTCTCTGGCCCCTTGGCAGGCAAGGCCTCCCAGTCAGCATCATCCTGCCAGACCTTGGGGCGGATACCTGGGAGACAGAAGCCTCTGCCCCTACTGTGCAGCTCCCCACTTCCCCAACCCTCCCCAGGTGGGCAGGGCAGAGGGAGCCTCAGCCTCCTTAGACTGACCCCTCAGGCCCCTAGGCTGGGGGATTGTAAATAACAGCAGTCAGGTTGTTTACCAGCCCTTTGTACCTCCCCAGGCGGAGGGAGCCTCTGTTCTGGTGGGGGCCACCTCCCTCAGAGGCTCTGCTGGCCACACACTCTGGCCCACCCTATGTTACCAGTTCTCCTTCTTCCTCCTTCCTCTTTTCCCCTGCCTTTCTCATTCCTTCCTTCCTCTCCCTTTTTGTTCCTTTGCCTCTTGCCTGTCCCCTAAAACTTGACTGTGGCACTCAGGGTCAAACAGACTATCCATTCCCCAGTATGAATGTGCCTTTTAATTAGTGATCTAGAAAGAAGTTCAGCTGAACCCACATCCTGATGCCCTCCCAAGAACTTCGGTGCCTAAAGCTTCCTGTTCCACCTCAGGTTTTTAGCAGGTGCTCCCACCTCAGTTGAGGTTCCCACCCACAGGGCTGTCTGTCACAAACCCACCTCTGCTGGGAGCTGTTGAGCCACCTGGGATGAGATGGTGCAAGGCACTTCCTACCACTGAGCGCCTTTGCCAGGTCCAGCCTGGGCTCAGTTCCCAAGATTCAGCTGCCTAATCCCAGGGTTGAGCCTTGTGCTCGTGGCAGACTCCAAACCACTGCCCTCCTGGGTACCAGCCCTCAGTGTGGAGGCTGAGCTGGTGCCTGACCCCAGTCTTTTCTGTGCCTTTACTGCTTTGAGCATCTCAGATGCTAACTTGGTTCTTTTTCCAGAAGCCTTTGTATTGGTTAAAAATTATTTTCCATTGCAGAAGCAGTTGGACTATGCAAAAAGTATTTCTCTGTCAGTTCCCCACTCTATACCAAGGATGTTATTAAAACTAGAAATGACTGCATTGAGAGGGAGTTTTGGGAAATACAAAGAATGAAGGCCTCTCTTTCCGCCCACAGATCCTGACTTTTCCAAAGTGCCTTAAAAGAAAGCAAACAAATGCCCTGAGTGGTAACTTCTGTGTTACTTTACTCTTAAAACCAAATCTACCTTTTCTTCTTCTTCTTCTTTTTTTTTTTTGTTACCTTCTCATTTATGTCAAGTAGTCAAGTATGTGGTTCGTTCTCAGAACCAAGGGAAATACTGCTCCCCTCATTTGCTGACGTAGTGCTCTCATGGGCCCACATGGGCCCAAGGCACAGCCAGGGCCCAGTTAGGCCTGGACGTTTGCCTGGTCTGTGAGATGCCGCAGGTCCTGTTTCCTTACTGGGGATTCCAGGGCTGGGGGTTCAGGGAGCATTTCCTTCTCCTGGGAGTTACGACCATGAAGTTGTCATGTACTGCGCCCTTCTCTGTTTCTGTGCATGCTATTGCCGGTGACCCTGTGTGAACTGGCCTTTGGGAAAGATCAGAGAGGGCAGAGGTGGCACAGGAGGGTAAAGGAGATGCTGTGCTGGCCCTCAGCCCGGACAGGGCCCTCTGCTGACTGCCAGGCTGGGGGCAGGGGCTCTGCATAGCCAGGATGATGGCTTTCATGTCCCAGAAACCTGTTGTGCTGTGTATTTTGATTTCCTGTGTATGCAAATGTGTGTATTTACCATTGTGAAGGGGCTGTGTCTGACCTTGGTGTTCAAAACAGAACTGTATTTTTGCCTTTAAAATTCAATAATATAACGTGAATAAATGACCCTATCTTTGTAACTGCAGGTGGTTTCTCTTTGCCAGGTGTAAGGGGTGTCATGGCTGTGGGATGGGGTGGGGTCAGGGTCTTTCCCTGGTCTGTGACCCACACAAATACACATGCCTCCCTGGAATCAGACATTTCCCCATTTGAACTTCATTCTCTTATCTATAAAATGGGAATAATAACACATAGGAACTTTTTTGAGGCTTAAAAGTGACAATATTTCTAAAACAATGACTGATGCCTCATAAGTACTCACTACATGTAGCTAGTGCCATTTCAAAGTAGAATTTTTTTCCCCTAGCAGTTCTCAGGCCACATTCTGCTATTTTCAGCAGATACCAGGATCCTTCAGATGTAGATCTCAGGGCCATTTGCACCAGGTGCTCACAGTGTAACTTGAAGGGAATTATCCAAAATGAAGTTTCTTATCAGTCTCAGGAAATGTAACCAGAAGCTTTAAAGGGTCTTAGTTGTTACCCAGGTGCTTGAGATAGTAAATGCCCCAGATGCCTCCTTCTTGGTGGCTCTGGGTCAGGCTGGTTGGATTGAATCAGTACTCCTGAAGAAGGGGGCCACAGGAAACCAGTGTGCAGGAGAGCCACTCCTGCTCTCCAGGGTGAGGGAGCTGCAGGCCCTGCCAGGACAAAGCTGTGAATGTGGGGCATCAGCTGGGAAACAGGAGCAGGAAGGGCAGCCTCTTCTAGCCACTCCAAGGCCATCTGGCTGTCTCCACCTATTCATGTCAAACAAAAAAAAAAACTTTTTTTTCCTTCTCACACACCACCACTCACAACACTTCACTTCTACCCCCAGATATGTGGGGATTTCTCCCCACCAACAAGCAGTTTTCCAGTGGACGCTAGCTGGGTGTCCTACAATTTAACTCAATTCTGATACTGTCTGCCTGGAGATAGCGTCAGATCCCACAGGTTGGCTCAGTCTCACAAGACTGCCCCCACTGCAGATGCCAGTCACAAGTAGTTGGTTGTGACCTACACTTTTAAAAAATGTTTTTTGGATACAGGGCCTTGCTGTATCACCCAGCCTGGCCTCAAACTCTTGGGCTCACGCGATCCTCCCGCCATAACTTACCAAGTAGAAGTAGTTGGGCTGCAGGCTTACGCCACTCACACAGCTATAGTTGTGACCTATACTTCTGATCAACCAGCTATAAATTGGGGTTCCCATGAGCCTCTTCTTGGGTTTAATTTGCTAGGACAGCTTAATTAGAACTTAGTGTTTAATTAAAACTCAGTGTAACACTTAACATTTACTGGACTTATTATAAGTGACATTAGAAAGGATACCAATGAAGAACCGGATGGAGAGATGCATAGGGCAAGGCATGGGGGAAGGGGAAAGAAGCTTCCATGCTCTCTCCAGGGGCTCCACCCTCCAGACACCTCCACATGTTCAGCTATCTGGAAGCTCATTTGACCCTGTCCTTCTGGTTTTTATGGAAGCTTCACACATAGGCCTGATAGATTACATCATTGGCCACTGTCAGTCAGCTCAGCCTTCAGCCCCTCTCCCCTTCCTGAAGGATGGGTGTGGGGCTGAAAGTGCCAAGCTTCTCATCATGGCTTGGTCTTTCTGGTGACCAGTCCCCATCCAGGAGCTCACAGAGAATCATTTCATTAGAACAAAAGACGTTCCTGTCACCCGGGACATCCCAAGGGATTAGAAGCTCCATCAGGAACCAAACATCAAATATTAGAACAAAAGATTCTGCTAGCCTCCCTATTGCTCAGGAAATTATGAGTTTTAGGGGCTCTGTATCAGGAACCCAAGGCAGAGGCCAAATATATATATTTTATTATATCACAGTGCCACACAGGACTTTGCAAGCTGTAAGGTCTGGGTGAAGTGGAGCACACCAGTCAAAGGGTGAACTTAACCTTTCACTGTGTGCTCCACTTCACCAAGACACATATCCACACAGACACACACCTCCACCCGGACACACGCCTCCACCTGGACGCACGCATCCACACACATGCATCCACCTGGATGCACGCATCAACCCAGACGTATCCACCCAGACGCACGCCTCCACCCGGATACATACCTCCACACAGACACGCATCCACACACACGCATCCACCCAGAAGCACACCTCCACACACACGCATCCACCCAGACGCACACCTCCACACACACGCATCCACCCAGACGCACACCTCCACACACACGCATCCACCCAGACGCACGCATCCACACAGACACACGCATCCACACACACGCATCCACACACACGCACACATCCACACACATCTACACTGACACACATATCCACCCAGACGCACACCTCCACACAGACACACACATCCACCCAGATGCACACCTTCACACACACGCATCCACCCAGATGCACACCTCCACACAGACACGCATCCACCCAGACACACACCTCCACACAGACACACGCATCCATCCAGATGCACACCTCCACCGAGACACACACATCCACCCAGACGCACACCTCCACACAGACACATCCACCCAGATGCACGCATCCACCCAGATGCACACCTCCACACACATGCATCCACCCAGACTCATGCATCCACACACACGCATCCACCCAGATGCACGCATCCACACAC
>NC_045447.1:47385010-47416225 GCF_002776525.5 Piliocolobus tephrosceles | reverse complement strand
CATCCACCCAGGTGCACACCTCGACCCAGACGCACGCATCCACCTAGATGCATGCATCCACACAGATGCACACCTCCACGCAGATGCACACATCCACACACATGCATCCACCCAGACACATGCATCCACACACACATCCTCCCAGACGCACACCTCCACACAGACACATGCATCCACCCAGACACACGCATCCACCCAGACTCACACCTCCACCCAGACGCACACATCCACGCAGACTCACACCTCCACCCAGACGCACACCTCCACACAGACACATCCACCCAAACGCACACATCCACACACACGCATCCACTCAGATGCACGCATCCACACAGACGCACGCATCCACACAGACGCACACCTCCACACAGACACACGCATCCACACACACACATCCACATAGACACACGCATACACCCAGACTCATGCATCCACCCAGATGCATGCATCCACACAGGCACACGCATCCATCCAGATGCACACATCCACCCAGACGCACACCTCCACCCAGACACACGCATCCACACAGACGCACACCTCCACACAGACGCACGCATCCACACACATCCACACAGACACACGCATTCACCCAGACGCACGCATCCACCCAGACGCATGCATCCACACACACGCATCCACCCAGATGCACGCATCCACACACACGCGTCCACCGAGACGCACACCTCCACACACATGCATCCACCCAGACGCACGCTTGCACCCGGATGCATGCCTCCACACATGCCTGCACACTAACATGCATAACACATCTGACATGTGCCTATGAGAGGTCAGAATACCTGGATTGGATTCAACTCCTGCCACTGCCTCTTATTCTGTGACCATGAGCAAATGACTTGGCCTCTCTGTGCTTCAGTTTCTCACAAAATGCCTTTCAGATTTTTTTTTTTTTTTTTTAAGAGACAGAGTTTCAATATGTTGACCAGGCTGGTCTCAAACTCCCGGTCTCAAGCAACCCTCTTCCTTCAGTCTCCTGAAGTGCTGGGATCGCAGGTGTGAGCCACTGCACCTGGCCCCTAGTTTTTCTATTATTTGTTTGTTTTTTAGAGACAGGGGTCTCACTATGTTGCCCAGGCTGGATTCAAACTCCTGGGCTTAAGCAATCCTGCCTCAGTTTCTTGTTCTGTGTAATGGGAGTTATAACAGAACCTATTTCATAGCGCTGTTACGAAGATTAAGTGAGCTAATACCATACTTATAAGCACTTAGAACATGCCTGGCTCATAATAAGCACGACAAGTGTTATGCTTGTTTAATTGTTTAAAATGCATGTGGGCACATGTGTTGACATACACATGCAGACTGCCATGTACATATTGCACAGATATGCATATGCACACACTCAGGTGCTGGGGATCTTCCCTTTTCCTCTTTTAGGGCACATGTGGAACTTTGCTATGTGGCAGCTGGGTGAGTAACCCTCGGGGCGAGTGACTGTTCCTATTCTGGAGACACCCAGGACTTCACCAACAGTGCTTCCCCCCCTCTTCCATGCCCCACCTGAGTGAAGGTGTTTAGGATGGCAGCCTTGGAGAGGAAGAGAGGTGGAACCCCCGCCCCATGGGCTCCAAGGGACCAGGGAGGGAGGGAGGAGAAAGGGGGCCAAGGACAGGCTCCTGGGCTCAGCCATTTCCTCGAGAAATGCTTTGTTTCTAGTCTCACACAGGGCCCAGAAGAACCAAGTCTGAGCCAAGCAGAGCCCCGTAATCATGAGAGTAATCACCAGATCCCCCACATACCACTTCTTTTCCATGGGAGAATGTGGCCCAGGTGCCAAATCACTGGTCTACAGCTGTTCTTTGGAGGCAGAGCCAAGGGGCCCAAGGAGGCGGCTGCCCCTGGGGGTGAATGAGTGGCACCTCCCTGAGCGAGACATGTTTGCTGCTCTCGACCAAGGCCAGCAGCGTGGGGGTGGTGGGGGGAGAGGGGAGGGGATGAGGATGATCACATTGACCACATTCTGAGGGTTACCAAGTTTCTGCCACATATCCAGGCTCCTTCCCTCTTGTTTCTTCCAGGAGGTGGGATTTTAGACATTCCTAGGGGCTGGTTTCTTCTTAAAACTGGAACTTCTTACCACGTCAGAAAGGAAATGAGGTTTGTCTGGCTGAGCCGGTCACGGCAGGCAAGCCTCATTTCTGTCTTTGGCAGTGTCCCCGGGCAGGGAACGTGGCTACTGCCTTTGTCTGGGCTTCAGGACCTGTACCCAGGGTGTGAGGCAGAGGAACCCCGGGTGCGGAGGAGGTTGTTATGAGTGATAGGGTCAATAGACGGGAAACCAGAGGAACGTGGCACCCCAAGGACATTTGCCCTGCAGCGAGACGTGTGCCAGGGTCACCAAGAGTAGAGACAGGGCACAATGATGTCACGGTGTATTTGGGGAGATTGAGTGCCAGGTCACCAGGCAGGGAGCCAGGAGGAAGCCATACAATGACCATTACGTCTGGCTGTCTCTGACTCCCCACTTGCTGTGTGACTCTGGGCAAGTTGGTTCCCCTCTCTGTGTCTCTGTTTGCTCTTTTGTTTTATGACTTGCTCTCAGAATCCACCCTTTGTCTCCCCATACTTCTGCCCTTCCTCCAGTAGGAAGTGCCCTGCTGTTGACTTTTCCTCTTGCCCTGAGACTAACCTTCTCTGTCTTCTTGAGGGAAGTCCATTTATTTCTGGGTCATCATTTGTAAAAACAGCAGAATCACCCCTTCCTGCTCTCCTCCCTCCCTCCCAGGGCTTCCTGGAGCATCACGGGGTAAGCTGTTCAAGTTCTACCTGGTGAGGGAGGGCTGGCATGGCGTTGGAGACATCTCCCTCTTCTGCCCAATGCCATCCACGCTCCATTGCTGTCCCTCAGAAGTGCTTCTTTGTCTCCATCCTTCCTCTCACCTGCTCTTCCCTAACCTTCTAAAACTCAGGCTTCCTGATCATCCCCTACCAAGCTCAGCAGGGTCAAGAGTACCCAGGGGCCTAAGGGAGAAGCACAGGGATGCGAATGGGGCAGCTGTGCCCCTGCTCAGCTCCCAGGAGTAAGAGATGGGCTTAAGAGGAGCATAGGAGCCACCTCCCTACCCAGGCTCCTTTCAGCTGAGCCATCTGTCCTTTGACAAAGGGATCTAGGATTTCCTGACCTTAAGAAGGCTCCCAGTGGAAATGCAAATAAAAGCCACAAAGAGGTACACAGATTTGGATGGTTATTATTTTAAAAACCAGAAACACAAAATAAATGTTGGCAGAGATATGCAGAAATTGGAATGTTAGCCATTGTTGATTCAGGGTGAAAGAAAAAAAGAAGAAATTGGAATACTCATGCATTGCTGGTAGGAATGTCAAATGGTGCAACCCCTGTGGAAAATGGTATGGAAATTCCTCCAAAAATTAAACATGGAATTACCATAGAATCCAACAAGTCCATTCTTATCGATATACCCAAAAGAAATAAAAACAGGAACCTGAACAGACACTATTCAGCACTATTATTCACAGTAGACAAAAGAAAACGACCCAGGAGTCCTTTGATGGATGAATAAACCAAAGGTGGTATATACATACAGTGGAATATCGGTCAGCCTTAAAAGGGGAGGAAGTTCTGACATATACTACAACTCAGATGAACCTTGAAGATATTATGCTAACTGAAATAAGTCAGTCACAAAAGGACAAATAGCGTATGATTGCACTTAGACGAGTTAGCTAAAATAGTCAAATTCACAGAGACAGAAGGCAGAATGGTGGTTGTCAGGGGCAGGGGGACGGAGGGGGAATGGGGAGTTATTGTGTAACGAGTACAGAGTTTTCGTTGAGGAAGATGAAAACGTTCTGGAAATAGGTGGTGGTAGTGCAACAATATGAATGTACTTAATGCTACAGAACTTTACATTGGCACTCTTCCCCCAATGACTGGCTTTTCAGTTGCTACCTGTTCCCATTTAAAAATGGTTAAAATGAGCCGGCATGGTGGCTCATGTCTGTATGTAATCCTAGCACTTTGGGAGGCCGAGGTGGGTGGATCACCTGAGGTTGGGAGTTCGAGACCAGCCTGATCAACATGGAGAAACCCTGTCTCTACTAAAAATACAAAATTAGCCGGGTGTGGTGGTGCATGCCTGTAATCCCAGCTACTCGGGAGGCTGAGGCAGGAGAATCGCTTGAACTTGGAAGGCGGAGGTTGTGGTTAGCCAAGATTGGGCCATTTGAAAAAAAAAAAGGGTTAAAATGTAGAGGCTGGGCACAGCGACTCATGCCAGTAATCCCAACACTTTGGGAGGCCAAGGTGGGCAGATCACTTGAGGTCAGGAGTTTGAGACCAGCCTGGCCAACATGGTGAAACCCCGTCTCTACTAAAAATACAAAAATTAGCTGGGTGTGGTAGCCCATGCCTTTAATCCCAGGCACTCGGGAGGCTGAGGCAGGAGAATTGCTTGAACCCAAGAGGTGGAAGTTGCAGTTCATTTACTTAGCACGCCACTGCACTCCAGCCTGGGCAACAGAGTGGGACTGTCTCAAAAAAAAAAAAAAAAAAAGGTAAAATGACACATTTTATGTTATGTGTTTTTTCCCACAGTATGAGAAAGTAAGAAGGCTCCCTGGAGTGAAGGCTTCGCCTGGTCTCTTCCTCTCTGGAGGTGGCAGAGCATGGTGGTTAGTCCCGGCATCCTCCTGGAGATTTGAGCATAAGAAATGCTGGCCATGTGAGCTGTGCCACCTGAGGAGGATTGGCCAGTCCTAGGGACTCAGCCTGGTTGCTGAATCCGGCTGGGGACCCTGCCCCCAGTGACTGGCTTTTCAGCAGCTACCTGCTCTCAAAACAAATGCTGTCCTCCCCTAAGGAGTCCAGGCTGTGGCAAAGCTATGACATAGGTACCACTGTCCTTTTGCCAGGTGGGGCTTAGGTGCAAACGTTGAAGCCTAGACTCAGTCAAGATCTCAGGACTGACAGCAAGGAGCCCCTTACTCCCAGGGTGCCCACTTGGTTTCCACTGACTGTTGGTGGAAATTAGGGGCTGAGCTAGAGGCTTTTTAGAGGAAGAAATGAGAAGCTGGGGGCTGGATTATCCCTGGGGGTGAAAGTGGAGTCAGCTAGATAGGTTATGTCTAGAGGGAGAGGAGGGTCCCCCGGCGTCAGGAAGGAAAGCCTGAGCTCCGTGTTAGACCCCGGATTGGAGGGTGGGCAGGACACTCAGGCGAGACACTGGAAAGGACTTGGTACTGGCGAGGATACTACCACAGCCATTCTGGGAGTGGACTATAGAGAAATAAATCTTAAAAGTGGACCTATATTTTGACCTCACAAGTCAGCTTCTAGGAACTCATCCTAAGAAAACAAAGTAACACCCCAAGATGTATGTGCATCAATGTTTGCCCTACTGTTGTTTTAGCCCTGGAAAATGAGAAGCCACCATCAACAGGGGACTGTGCTAAGTAAAATGAAGTACATCCAAACAATCAAGTACTATGCAACCATTGAGAATGACGAAATGGATCTATATTTATCGATTGGAAAGAGGCCCAAGGAAACAAAAGAAACTGCAGAATGGTCTTTCCATATGAGGCTGGGAAATGCATGAATAATTTAGTGCAGAAATTACTCTGTAATTGTTTGTGGGAGCAGATGCATGAGCAAAAAATTGACGATGATTTTCCTTCTCTACAGAGCCTGGGGCCAGGCCCCTGTTCTGAGGATCCTCGCCCCACCCTGGGCTGAGGCCTTTGTTCAGAGTGTTGGCCGTGTTGAGAGGGCATGCTGGGTTGTCCTCTGGGAGGAGTTGCATTCCCCACAAGTCCCCCAGCCTTGGAAGGGTGATGCAGGGTTCCTCCCCTGGGGGAATGGTGGAGGCCTGAAGCCTGTTCACAGGTGGTGGGATATGGCATGGCTGTAGGAAGGTCTGAGAAGGCAGAACAGGAGCTCAATATAGGCTGGGGGGCGCTTCTGGCAATTCTCTCAGGTTGAGAAAAATAGTTACAACATTTCTTGCCACTCTTTTGTGAGTGCAGTTGAACTGTCATGCCTCAAGACACTAAAGAATAGACAGAATGGGGCAGGAGAGGAACACTGTCCTGGCTCCGGAGGGGCGAGATTCTCCTCTGGTGCCTGATCAGAGCCCTCTGGGGAGTGCAGGAGGACATGAGGGGGACCCCTTTTCTAGTAGATCTTTGACTCCAGAATCTAGGAGCCCTGTTGCAGAGGGAGGCCCTGACATCTGGATTTTGACACAGACCTGAGCCCGGAGCTGTTGGAAACTCATTTCCGGGACAGATGTGGAATGCTGGACAATCAAACGTTGCCGGGGCCTTTGGAGTGCTCCCTGTGTCCTGTTGCAGTGGCCGCAGTGACTTTGGTCTCCCCTGATGACAGAAACACAGGAGAAAGGTCAGCTCTTAGTTCCCACCTTCCTCCAAGGCAGGCCTGTGGGGCAGGGAGGGTGCAGGGGGACTCGTGAACCCCTCACCCGTGTTCACCCTCCATGAGCACACTTGGTGCTTTCCCACATACCGTGTGTTGCTCCTTACAATAATCCCAGCATGGGAAACGCAGGCTCAGGGAGCTCACATGACTTGCACAAGGTCACACAGAATTTGGGTCTGACACGGACCTTCTGAGTCCCAGGCCAGGGCTCTGGCCACTGGACCATGACCCAGCTCCTCATCCACACCGTGTGGAAGCAGGGGCTGGAGGCTGTGAGGTGCCTTGCCCCAGCCACGGAAGTTGGAACCTCAGCAGCACTGCCGAGAGAAGTACAGCCTGGATCCAGGGTTGGAGCCAAGAGCACCTTTGGGATGAGATTGTTTGTGTTTTGTTTTGTTTTCCCTTTACTGTTTTAGAGGACTTAGGAGCCTAGTAAACTTGACAGCAGCAGTTCCGTATACCAGAGGCATCAGTGTCAGCACCGTCTGGGAGATGTACAGGAATGGTTAACACTCAAACAATCCATGAGGACGCAAGGAGGCCTGAGGTGTGGGGAAGAGGGAGGGAGACTCCTGGGGGCTGGGGATGCACGTGGACCTGAAGACATGGGGCTTTCTGCCTCTGAAGCATCACTCTGGGCAGCAACAACCGGTTCCTGCTTCATGGACAACACAGCTTCCTAATCCTCCAGGACCTGCCCTGCCTGGGCCAACATCTGGTGCTCAGGAGGGCTCAGCACAGTGTCTGTCTCAAGACTGTGGGGACCCAGAAGGCCAGGTGGAGACCTAGGATTCCCCAATAAGGCCTAGATGCCTGCTCAGTTCTCCCTTTCTCTTCTGGGCACCTTTCCTCCCCGACTGTACACTGTCTTCCCAAAGGAGGGCAATTGCCACATTATTCCAAGACCCCCTGTAAGTTCTCAGTCAAAGGCATTTTCCTAAGCGAAGCCAGGGGCTGTGTTTTGTTTTGATGACAAGCTGAATCAGGAGTGCTAAAAAGCAGGCTGTTGGATTTAACTTCATCAGCTCCAAGCCTCAATGATTTGTGTTTCATGTGGTTTGCTCTGGATAGATGCTGACCTAGTGACAATGAGACTATGGAACAGGGAGAGAAGAATTGCATGCTGAGGACAGGAGAAATCTTCCCCCATGAACAATTTGTCTATTGAGCAAGACATCTCAGATGTCAGCTTGGGCCATTCCTACCAGCTTGGAATGCTCTGTGTCTGACTCAGACGCTGTGTGTGTCTCAAGGGCGCTGGGCTTGGTGGCCTCTGTGAGTCTGGCTGGCAGATCTTGGCCCTGCTGGCTCCCAGGGTCTATGGGCACTCATCCTGTCTTGGGTCTACCCTATCATGCAGGTTCACTGCCCACAACCTCCGGGAGACTATTCCAAGGGTTTTATTTGTGGGAGGCAAGGCCTGCCAGGCCTTTCCCTGGCCTCTCTCCAACCCTGAGGTCAGTACACATCCTAGCATACTGCTGGAAATGCCTCAATTTGGGGGAGTACAATTGGTTGAGGGAACTGAGGAAGTGCTGTACTGGGAGTCTAGGGTTGACTCCTGGATGACCAAAGTCAGAATGTCAAAGGCGTTTGAACCACAGCGACTGCATCTTCAACTGGGGCTGGGTGAAATAAGGCTGAAACCTACTGGGCTGCATTCCCAAGAGGTTAGGCATTCTTAGTCACAGGATGAGACTGAAGGTTGGCATAGGATACAGGTCACAGGCCAGGCGCAGTGGCTTTCACCTGTAATCCCAGCACTTTGGGAGGCTGAGGCAGGCGGATCACCAGGGTTCAGGAGTTTGCAACCAGTCTGGCCAACATGGTGAAATGCCGTCTCTACTAAAAATACAAAAATCAGCCGGGTGTGGTGGTGGGCGCCTGTAATCCCAGCTACTCGGGAGGCTGAGACAGGAGAATCACTTGAACCTGGGAGGCAGAGGTTGCAATGAGCCGAGATCGCGCCATTGCACTCCAGCCTGGGCAACAAGAGTGAAACTCCATCTCAAAAAAAAAAAAAAAAAAAAAGATACAGGTCACAAAGACCCTGCTGATGAAACAGGATGCTGTAAAGAAGCCAACCAAAACCCACCAAAACCAAGATGGCAATGAAAGTGACCTCTGGTGTCCTCTCCGCTCACTATATGCTAATTATAATGTGTTAGCATGCTAAAAGACACTCCCATTCCCATCAGTGCCATGACAGTTTAAAAATGCCATGGCAATGTCTGGAAGTTACCCTATATGGTCTAAAAAGGGGAGGAACCCTCAGTTCTGGGGGAAATCCCCACCCCTTTCCCAGAAAACTCATGAATAATTCACCTCTTGTTTAGCATATAATCAAGAAATAACTATAATAGTCAAGCAGCCCACACCCTGTTCTGCCAGTGGAGTAGCCATTCTTTTATTCTTTTGCTTTCTTAATAAACTTGCTTTCACTTTACTCCATGGACTTGCCCCAAATTCCTTCTTGCACGAGATCCAAGAACCCTTTCTTGGGGTCTGGATTGGGATCCCTTTCCTATAACAAGATCATCTCTCTAGTCCCCATCTGGAAATGGGTCAGGAGGCTGCGAGGGCCTTTCAAAGCTGCCATTTTGTATTTCTAAGAAAACTCTTCAGCCTGAGTACAGTTACTGCTAGGGTGCTAAGACAGAACTCCCATCCTCCCTCAAGGTCTCAAAGCCAGAAACAAAGGTCTACTTTGTCAATCCAGGAAACTAGAGAAGGGAGGAAGGAAGAGCAGCCCCTGCTAGTTCCCAGGGATCCCCCAGGGCACAGCCAAGAGGCCAAAGGGAACTAGGCCTCAGCCGCATGTTTTCCTGGAAGGCTCTACTGCTTTTCCTTCTTCAGCTGGCCTCTACCCCGGACCAAAGCCGCAAAAACACAAAGTTCAGCTTAAAAAGTAAAACACAAAATGTGTCCCAAGGGTCTCTGGTGACCTGGCTCTGGTTTCCTCTCAAACATGGCCTGAGGCTGACCCCAAGGGAACCTCAGAGCATCAGCCTCTCACAGCGCCCTGGGGGTATTCAGTCCTGAGTACCTTGGCTGTAAGGCCAGCCCTCTGCTGAAGTCCCCCTTCCCAGAGTTAACCAGAGGGCCACTCTTTTTCAAGGGGACTTGGTGGTCAGGTGCCAGCTGTACTTTACCAGAGAGGAGGGGGACCCAGTAGGAGCTTTAGGGCTGTGGGCCAAGGAGACCCTACTAACCTGGAAGGCAGTAATTATCTCCTCCGCAGGTATTTACAGCATTTTCTGGGTCACAAAACACCTCCATAACTTGGGAGGCTTGTTGCTAACGACATCTTTGGGAGGTGACACGGTGATTGGCTGAACATAAAGAGTATGGACTTTAGAGCCAGTTACATTTGGGTTTAAAGACTTGGCTTCAGGCCGGGCATGATGGCTCATGCCTGTAATTCCAGCATTTTGGGAGGCCGAGGCAGGCAGATCACCTGAGGTCAGGAGTTCGAGACCAGCCTGGTCCACATGTTGAAACCCTGTCTGTACTAAAAACATAAAAATTAGCCGGGCGTGGACTCTGTCTCAAGACAAATAAAAAAATAAAAATAAAAAATAAAGACGGCTTCACCACATAGCCACTGGGGAACTGTAGGCAAATTGCTTTTTTGTGGACATCCACAATTATCCCAGTACTATTTATTGAAAGCTGTTGTCCTTTCCCCACTGTACTACAATGCCACCTTGGTCATAAAGCAAGTGTCCTTTCCTATGAGGGTCTGTCCCTGGACTGTATTCTAGTTCATGGATTCATTTATCTGTCATTGTCTCACTACTACATTGTATTCATTAGTATACCTTTGTAATGAACGTTGTTCTTTTTTTATTGAGTGTCTTGGTTCTTGCATTTCCATATGAACTTTACAATTAGCCTGTCAAGAGCCACCAAAAAACCCCACCACAATCACCCAACTTTTTGAGATATTGATTGAAATGCCAGTGAGTCTATGGATCACTATAAGAAATCTGATATCTTTAAAACATTGAGCCTTCAACCTATAAACAAGATAGAATCCTCTTTTGGTTTAGGTCTTCTTTCGTTTCTTCACAGGGATCTTACACATTTTTATTATTTTTTCCTAGGTATTGTATATATTTTTACTATTTTTTTATTTTTTGAGACAGGATCTTGCTCTGCCGTCCAGTGGGGAGTACAGTGGCATGATCTCGGCTCACTGCAACCTCCGCCTCCCAGGCTCAAGTGAGTCTCGCACCTCAGCCTCCTGAGTAGCTGGAACTACAGGTGCATGGAACCACGCCTGGCTATTCTTTTCTATTTTCTGTGGAGACAGGGTTTCACCATGTTGCTCAGGTTGGTCTCGAACTCCTGGGCTCAAGTCATCCACCTGCCTTAACTTCCGAAAGTGCTGGGATTACAGCCGTGAGCCATTGTGCCCAGTTTAGTTTTACTATTTTTAAATAAATGATAGCCTTTTGAAATACATTTTTCTTTTGTTGCTCATATATGTAAGCACAATTTTCATATATTGACCTTGTATTCAGTAACCTTAATGATTAATTCTAATAATTTTCTCCACATTCATTTGGATTTTCTAAGTATCTTCTACAAAGATTTCCTGTCATCTTTAAATGATGTTTCTTCTGGCCGGGCACGGTGGCTCACACCTGTAATCCCAGCGCTTTGGGAGGCCAAGGTGAACAGATTGCTTGAGCTCAGGAGTTTGAGACCAGGCTGGGCAACATGGCGAAACCCCATCTCTACTAAAACTACAAAAATTAGCCGGGCATGGTGGCGTGCACCTGTAGTCCCAGCTACTTGGGAGGCTAAGGCAGGAGAATCGCTTGAACCTGAGAGGCAGAATTTGTGGTAAGCCGAGATTGCGCCACTGCACTCCAGCCTGGGCAACAGAGCAAGACTCCATCTCAAAAAAAAAAAAAAAAAGTTTCTTCCTTTGCAGTCTCAAAGCTTTTATTTCTTACTTTCCTGTGCTGTCTAGGACTTTCATTGTAATGTTGAATAGAAGTAGTAGAGGTGTTTTCATTTATTCTAAGTCTAGGTCTCTAAAGGAAAACTAAAGTTTCACCATTAAGAATGGTATTTGCTATAGTTAAGAATGATATTTGATATAGTTTTATGTAGACCTTCATTATACTAAGAAAATTCCCTTCTATTCCTTGTTTGGTAAGAGTTAAGTTTTTTTGTTTTGTATTGTTTTGTTTTAATCATGAATGGATGTTGAATTTTATTAAATGCTTTTTGGCATCTATTAAAATGATCATATGATTTTTCTCCCTTATTCTTTTAATGGGGTAAATTTCTTGGATTGGTTTTCAAGTGTAAAGCCAAACTTGCATTCCTAGAATAGAAACAATGTACTTATTATGTAGTGACGTTTTTATGCATAGCAAGATTTGGTTGGCTAATCTACTAACCAGGATTTTTACATCTATGTTCATGAGTGAAATTAGTAGGTAATTTTCCTTACTCATAATCTTCCTTAGATTTTCCCATCTCTGAAAAAGTCTTTTTCTTTTTTATTTCAATCTCATAATTACGTTCAAAGAAAAAAGTTTTGTGGCCAAGCACACTGGCTCATGTCTATTATCCCAGCACTTTGGGAGGCCGAGGCAGGAGGATCATTTGAGCCCAGGAGTTTGAGGCTGCGATGAGCCATGATCACACCACTGCACTCCAGCCCGGGTGACAGAATGAGAAGACCCTGTCTAAAAACAACAACAGAAAGGCTGGCAATGGTAGCCCAGGCCTGTAATCACAGCACTAATTTAGGAGGTGAAGGTGAGCGGATCACTTGAGGTCAGGAGTTCCAGACCAGCCTGGCCAACATGGTGAAACCCAGTCTCTACTAAAAATGTCTCTCTCAAAATATCTTACTGTACTATGCTCACCTATTTTCAGATTGCAGTTGATCATGGATCAATGAAACCGTGGAAAAGGATACTGTGAATAAGAGGGGGACTACTGTACTCAGAATTTTAGGGGACAGTGTTCTGTGTATGTCTCTTAGGTTAAAGTTGTTAATTGTATTGTTCAAATCTTTTTATTTTTATTATTATTATTATTTTTTTGAGGAGTCTCGCTCTGTTGCCCAGGCTGCAGTGCAGTGGCACAGTCTCGGCTCACTGCAAGCTCCGCCTCCCGGGTTCACGCCATTCTCCTGCCTCAGCCTCCCGAGTAGCTGGGACTACAGGTGCCTGCCACCACGCCCGGCTAATTTTTTATATTTCTAGTAGAGACGGTGTTTCACCGTGTTAGCTAGGATAGTCTAGAACTCCTGACCTCGTGATCCGCCCACCTCGGCCTCCCAAAGTGCTGGAATTATAGGCGTGAGCCACCGCGCCCAGCCCTACATTAATGAATTTTGAAATCAAATCTTCTATACTCTTTGCTTGTTGACAATTTCCCACTAGGCTTGTAGCTTTCTCTATTTGTCTTTGTGGTTCTATCAATTCTTACGTCTTGTGCTTTGAGACTATGTTATTAGAGATTTAGCAATTTAGGATTGTTGTATCTTCTGGGTGTAAGACTTTTTGACTGGGCACAGTGGCTCTCGGCTGTAATCCCAGCACTTTGGGAGGCAGAGGCTGGCGGATCGCCTGAGGTCAGGAGACCAGCCTGGCCAACGTGGTGAAACCCCGTCTCTACTAAAACTACAAAAATTAGCCAGGCAATGATGGCGCACACCTGTAATCCCAGGTGCTCGGGAGGCTGAGGAAGGGGAATTGCTTGAACCTGGGAGGCAGAGGATGCAGTGAGCCGAGATCACGACACTGCTCTGCAGCCTAGGCAACAGAGTGAGACTCGGTCTCAAAAAAAAAAAAAAAAAAAAAAAAAATTTTTGCCTTAAAGAAAATTTTATCTAGGAATTATATAGTGGTGATGGCTGCATAATATTGTGAACGTACTAAAAAAAAATTGAATTACATACTTTAAAAGGAAGGAGGAAACCAACCTTTTATGATATATATATATAAATAATATAGCTGTATCAGCTTTCTTTTAGAGTCTTCCAATTTTATATTTCTCAGTCCTTTTACTTTCATTTTTTCTGTATCCTTATGCCTTACCTCTGTCTCTGGTAAATAGCATGTTGTTTGTTTTTTAAATCCTGTCTACTAATCCTTGTATTTTAACTGGAGAATTTCTTTTGCATTTATATTCACTGTAACTATTGGTATATTTCAGTCTGAATATATAATTTTCCTTCCTTCCTTCCTTCCGTCCTTCCTTCCTTCCTTCCTTCCTCTTTCTTTCTTTCAACGGAGTCTTGTGCTGTTGCCCAGGCTGGAGCTCAGTGGTGTGATCTTGGCTCACTGCAACCTCTGCCTCCCAGGTTCAAGCTATTCTCTGGCCTCAGCCTCCCAAGGTAGCTGGGATTACAGGCACATGCCACCACACCCGGCAAATTTTTGTATTTTTAGTAGAGACAGAGTTTCACCATGTTGGCTAGGCTGGTCTTGAGCTCCTGACCTCGGCCTTCCAAAGTGTTGGGATTACAGGCGTGAGCCACTGCGCCCGGCCCTAAGTGCTTTCTATTTGTCTCCTCAGTCATCATCAGTGGCTTTGACATGAGAAGACTTTGTGGAATGGTAGAGATAAAAATCATATTGGAATAGGGTGGGAGTGAACTCTTTCTAGAAGTTTGGCTATGAAGGAAAGCAGAGAAATGAGGTAGAGTACGAAGAGAAATATAGACCAAGGAAGAATTTTGAGAGAGAAACCAGATCATGTTTGTATGCTGAAAGAGCAGTCATTATGTGCTCTATATTCCCTTTTCTCTCCTTTCTTGCCTTCTTTTGAATTGATAATATATTTTTAACTTTTCTACATTTTTTCTCTACTGGCTTGGAAATTATACACTCTTTTACTATTCTTTTAGTAATACTACAGGGATTACTATATCCACCCTTGACTTATTCAAGTCTAATAGGAATTTATCTTCTTCCAGGATAATGCAAGAACCTTGGAAGACTTTTACTCCATTTACTGTCTTGACTTTTATGTCATTGTTGTTATACATTTTAATTTCATTTTCAACCTCATGTTATTATTATTGCTTTATACAGCCAGCATCAATTCAGGTTTATAAGCATATTTACGATCTTCATTGTTTTTCATTCTTATCTGCATTTGCAAGCTTCTATGTGGCATCATTTTCCTTTGACCTGGAGAACATTTTTTAGTATGGCTCAACCAGTGACAGATTTTCTCATTTTCGTTTATCTGAAAATGTCTTTATTTTACTTTCATTCTTTTTGAGAAACCTTTAGAATGGAAAACTTCAAACAAATGCAAGAGTAGAGAGACTAGTATAATGAACCTGTGTATCCATTATTTAACTTCAACGATTATCAGCACCTATCCAATCTGTTTCCCACCACACAGTCCCCACCTAGTTCCAGATTACTTTGAAGAAAGTCCTTGGCATCATAATATTTCATCTGTAGGCTGGGCATGGTGGCTTATGCCTGTAATCCCAGCACTTTGGGAGGCCGAAGTGGGTGGATCACCTGAGGTCAGGAGTTCAAGACTAGCCTGGCCAAAATGGTGAAATCCCATCTCAACTAAAAATACAAAAAAATTAGCTGGGTGTTGTGGAGGGGCACCTGTAATCCCAGCAACTTTGGGAGGCTGAGGCAGGAGAATTGCTTCAACCTGGGAGGCAGAGGTTGCACTGAGCCAAGATTGTGCCATTGCGCTACAGCCTGGGCAACAAGAGCGAAAGTCTGTCTCAAAAAAACAAAAAAAACCAAAAAAAAAACCAAATTCATCTGTAAATTCTTTAGTGTCTATCACTAAAAGATAAGTACTCATTTAAAAAAAATGATAATTTAAAATAAATTAAATTACTTAATATCAAATATTCAGTCAGAATTCAAATTCCTCTGATTTTTTCTTATTCTCTTATTTACAGTTTTTTTTTGAATCAGAATCTTACTTGTCTTCTTGAAGGGTATTTTTGCTGAATATAGAATTCGAATTTGACAGTTATTTTCTTTCAGTACCTTAAATATGTAATTCCATTGTCTGCTGGTTTTCATTATTTCTGAACAGAAGTCATCGATTACATTGTTGGGGTTTTTTTTTTTGGACGATAATGCATCTTTATTCCTTTGACTGTTTTTAAGATTTTTTCTTTGTCACCAGTTTTGATGTGTCCCATGTAGACTATGTGTCCAAGGTACTATGATGTGTCTGGGTGCAGACTTCTTTTTATTTATTCTGCCTGGGTTTCTAGGATTTCTTGAATCTGTGATTTGATATCTTTCTTCTATTTTGGAAAGTCTTCAGCCATTAATCCTTCAGGATTTTCTTCTACCCCATTATCTCTCTCTTCTGTCTTACTGGAACTTGAATTACACATGTGTTAGAACTTCTCATCACACTGTTTATGAATCATTTCCTCTCTTCTGTGTTTGCCATACTTTTGTCTCTCTGCACTTATTTCTGGTTTTTTTTCTGACTTATTTTCTAATTCATAAATTCTCTCTTTAGTTTGTCAGATCAACTGGTAAACCTATCCATAATTACTGATTATTGATGATTGTACAGGTATACCTTGGAGAGATTGTGGGTTCAGCTCAAGACCACCACGATAAAGTGAATATTGCAATAAAGTGAGTCAGACACATTTTCTGGTTTCTGAGTGTATGTTATGGTTTTCGTTTGCACTAGAGTCATTCAGTGTGCAATAGCATTATGTCTAAAAACCAATGTACATGCCTTGATTTTTAAATATTTTATTGCAGCCACGAGGTGACTCATGCCTATAGTGCCAGCTACTCAGGAGGCTGAAGTGGGAGGACTACTTGAGCCCAGGAGTTTGAGGCTGCAGTGAGCTATGATTGTGCCACTGCACTCCAGCCTGGGTGACAGAGTGAGACCCTGTCTCTAAAAAGAACAAGAAGGAGAAGGAGGAGGAGAAGAGGGAGAGAAGGAGAAGAAGTAGGAGAAGGGGGAGAAGAAGAAGAAGAAGAAGAAAAAAAACATTGCTGAAAAAGGCTCTCACTTTGTGAGATAAAAACACAAAGTAAGCACATGTTATCAGAAAAATGGCCTTGATAGATTGTTCCAGGCAGGGTTGCCACAAACCTTCAATTTGACATGTTTAGGTTTCCACGTTTGAGTGTCCAACACCTAGAATAGTGCCTGACACACAATAAATGTGAATGGCTCTGGTAGCTTCATGAAAAAGGGGCTGGAAAGTACAATTCCCCAAATAAATAAAACAAAATAAAGTGGGGCAGAATAAAACAAAACATGCATGTGTTTTTAGTTCTTGAATTTCCATTTGGATCCTTTTTTATTATTCCCAGTCCTCTACTGAAATTCTCTACTGTGCCTTTGAACATGGTAAACATAGTTATTTTAAAGTTGGTTTGTCATCATGCCAACATTTGGAGCCCCTGTGGAGTTATTTCTATTGTCTACTGGTTTTGCTTGTTTTCATTCAAGGTGTATTTTCTCTTCATGAGCCATAAATTGTATTTGCAAAATACAATGCCAAAAATTGCTTATAGCAATAAGTTGAGGCCTGTGATGTCTTTCTCCAGAAAGGCTTTAAATTTGCTTCTGCCAGGCTCTTCGGAGTGACAGGCATTGCAGAATTACCTTATTCCAGTTGCAGGGATTGAGATGATTTGAAGCTGATTCCAGTTAGGGTCTGTCCACCTGTAATTCACCCTTACTTCCAAGGTTCAGCTGTTCCATATCTCAACTCGGGGAGGTTCATTAGGGCTCCTGCTTTTTTTTTTTTTTTTTTTTTTTTGAGATGCAGTTTTGCTCTTGTAGCCCAGGCTGGAGTGCAGCAGTGCAATCTCGGCTCGCTGCAACCTCCATCTCCCAGGTTCAAGCGATTCTCCTGCCTCAGCCCCCTAAGTAGCTGGGATTACAGGCGTCCGCTACGACTCCTAGCTAATTTTGTATTTTTTTAGTAGAGATGGGGTTTCACCATGTTGGCCAGGCTGGTGTCAAACTCCTGACTTCCGGTGATCCACCCACCTTGGCTTCCCAAAGTTCTGGGATTACAGAATTGAGCCACCATGCCCAGCCAGGGCTTCTTATTTTGGCCAGCCCTAACTTCAATAACTGTCCTCCTGTTTAAAAAAGGCATCTTCCTCTGGTCATTCATTCGAGCATGGACGAATACCGTCTAGGGAAAAAGTAGTCCCAAACTCCAATTTATTTTCTCTTCTATGCCTACAAGCAGATTTGTTTTATATTTTCCAGTTGTCCTCATGAGGGGGCTGGACCAAATTTCAAGAACTGAAACTCTAACCTGCTGAGTCTCAATTTTCTCTAGGTGAAGACCTAGGTAAGCCTGTTGGATTTGGCAACAGAAAAATCATCAGTGACTTTGACATGAGAAGACTTCGTGGAATAGTAGAGATGAAAGTCACATTGGAATAGGGTGGGCATGAACAGACTGAGGGAGTAGAAATAGCATTTTGGGGGCAACTCTTTCTAGAAGTTTGGCTATGAAGGAAAGCAAAGAAATGAGGTGGAATATAAAGAGATATGATATAGGTCAAGGAAGAATTGTAAGAGTGCGAGATACCAGAGCATGTTTGTATGCTGGTGGGAACGCCTATGCTGATGCATATATTTCCCATCCTCATGACAGGTATATTTTTCACAGTAAATTAACAAGCTGGCTTTCTATGTCTGTCTGAGTACTGTTTTAATTAGCATGAGTCAGAGCCCAGTGTCTCAGCTCTAACCAGCCTTTTCTTTCACCGTCGCCCAGGCTGGAGTGCAGTGGCACGATCTTGGCTTGCTGCAACCTCTGCCTCCCAGGCTCAAGAGATTCTTCTGCCTCAGCCTCCTGAGTAGCTGGGATTACAAGCGCCCGCCACCATACCCGGCTGATTTTTGTATTATTAGTAGAGATGGGGTTTCACCATGTTGGCCAGGCTGGTCTTGAATTCCTGACCTCATGTGATCCACCCTCCTTGGCCTCCCAAAGTGCTGGGATTACAGGCGTGAACCACTGTGCCTGGCCTAACCAGCCTTTCTTATCACATCCACAATCACTTCCATTTCTTTCTCTTTTCACTCCTACCTCATCCTCAGCCCTAGAGCAAGCCGCTACCCAACTCTTATCTGATCAGATGCTCCTGACTGAGCTTCCTGCCATCAGGGCTGTCAGTTTCCAGCCCCTTTTTCTTGAAGCTAGCAGAGCCATTCACATTTATTGTGTGTCAGGCACTATTCTAGGTGTTGGACACTCGAACGTGGAAACTTAAACATGTCACCCTCCTACTTAGTCATACCTCTTGCCCCCCAACCCCATTTTCTAACCTATCTCTCCAACCTCACCCTCCTCACCCTTGGTTTCGCCCCTACCCCGCAGCAGGCTGCTACATGAGGTAAGGTGGCCTGTCTGGGAAAGAGACGCTTGGGTTGCAGATGGTGGGGGCTCTGAGCATCAGAGCTTGAATGTTTGGTCTGGGCCAGCTGGCCCAGCGACACTCAGTGCCTGGGCAGGCTCTGTTTATTTTGGCTGAGATCCCCTGGGGCACCATTTGAGCCAGAACTACAGTTCCAGGGAGACGAAGGTAGGACGGACATCCTGGACTGGTGAGCCAGGGCTGGGCTGTGCCAGGGCCTTTGTTTCTAACTTGGGAGAAGCTTCGTGTTTCTGTTCTTTTTCTAAGAACTGTGGATGTGCCACGTGGGCACCACAGTGACCAGAGTCAACAAGAAAAACAATACCCAGGGGAAAATCTTACTTCCTTAAGCCACAGGATTGTGGGTGTGTGTTTGTCTTTGTGTGTGTCAAAGATTCCATGTCTGTCGCATTATTTTACATGTTTCTGTATATGCATTTCTTACCTGTGTATGTGCACATGCCTATATGTGTATTTCTTACCTGTTCCTGTGTGTGTATCTCTAGTGGCCACAGGGTGGGGTCGCGGACAGCCACATTTTATCAAAGTACTTCTCTTCCCACTATACATGATAGGAAGGAAGAAAGGGGAACTGTGAGCTTGCCAGACACCCCAAAACCGTCCATTGCAATTAGAGTATGGAGAATCCCAGATGGCTCCAAGGGTAGGGATAAAATGGGGAAGGAGTCTGGAACCCTCCCCTCTATCTTGTGAAAGAAAGATCAAGCATCCCAGGCATACAAGCTAAGGACTTATTCTGTGCCCTAGAGTCCCTGGAAAGTAGAAAGTCAGTCTGAGTAGAGAGATGAGAGATGCCATTTTAAAGAAAGGACAACAGTGGGAAAGTACTTTCCTTGTGTGGAAAGTACAGGTAGCTGCTGGTGCTCTTGTGGCCTGGCCCTGTGGATTCTGTTTGTACAAATTCCAGATCAAAGGTGTGCTAAGGGAAGCCTCTGGAACCACAAGTGCTAACAAGTCATGATGTGGGAAATAGGCCTCCCATTTGAGCCCCAGCCTTAAGGGAGAAACCCTTTCTGTGTAAATAAAGAGATGCTGGCTGCACACACCATCGCAGCTTTGTGTCACAGAGGCTGAACTGGCCAGTGAGACATGGACAGGGATTTCAGGGGTCAAGACAAAGTGGACTACTGGAGACCAGCCAGCTTCCAGCTGGTGGAGCATGAGCAGGGTACAAGCCCATCTGTGAGAACAGTATCACACTAAAGAGAGGAGTTCCTCACTCCAAAACGAACCAGTTTTAGACTTTATTTTGACTTATAGTATTTATTTTCTTATTGTAGCAAGAAATGTAAATAATAGAAGGGCTTTGACATCTTAATATATAATAATAGCCCAGGTACGATGGCTCACACCTATAATCCCAGCACTTTGGGAAGCTGAGCAAGGAGGATGGCTTGAGGCCAGAAGTTCAAGACCAGCCTGGGCAACATAGCAAGATGCTGTCTCTACAAAAACAACAACAACAACAACAAAAACGAACTCTTACTTGGTGCTCACTACATGCCAGGCACTGTCGTAAGTGTTTTGTATGTATTAACTCATTTAACTCTCATAAGTTAAAATTCATGTCCTGCAAAGAGCACATAGAATTATGTGATTTTTTTCTCTGCTTTGCCTTATTATATCATGTTAGATGAAACTGGTCTAGTTCAATAGAAAATAAAACCAACTTTTTGCCCCATTTTGGCACTCAAATATTGACTTTCCCTTCTACAGTACTTCCTTTACCCACAGGACCAAGAATCTCTCTCCCCTCCATCTCTTTTCCTTAACCAGTTAGACATTTGGAGGCCAGGCTTACAATGGTGGTTTTTCTGTGACTGTCCTGCCCCCTGCTGGATTCAAGAGATAGATTGCTGATACCTGCACTTACGGGAGGGGGCGCATTTACCGGAAAGCAGGGTGGATCTGGAGACCGGATTTCCCTCTGGGTTACTTTTGTTCACTAGAAATTTGGTCTAGGAGGTTGTGATCCAGCCTGTCAGTATGCGGTGGAAAGATTCTTGGTAAATACAACTGCCTGGTTTAGAGTTTAGAAGTTGTCTGTGTGTGTGCCCGTTTGTTTATTTATATATGGATGGAGAGATGTGAGAGACCTCATTTGTCTAGTGTTAAAAACAAAATTTCCTATACAAATTGATCTTTAGGAATTGGCAAAATTTATCAACTTGTGAACAAGAGATCAGCAAGGTGACAAAAGCTATACATTTGCGTATGGGAAAAGCATGGAAATGGATGGATTGTTGGAATACAGAAGACTTACATAAGCAACCAGTCCAGGGAAGGAAAAAAACCCTCCCCAACTAGGTAAAGATTGTAATTTCATCATACATGGTAACAAAAATGTCATATTCCACTTTCTTATTATAGAAAAAACATGAATGAGGAGGGTTTGCAATGCCAGCAATAATCAAAAAAACAATATAATGCTAAATATATAGGAAAATAAAAATAACTTAGTTATAAAATACAGTAATATGTATTTCAATATCGAAATCCTAGGGTGTTACTACAAAAGATATAATGAAGCAATAAGATATTCACATCTATAAATAATGAACAAGCTTGGATCTAATAGGAGTCATAAGAAGAGAAGCCATTCCATTCAAAATGAAGGCAGAGGTGTGATGGATATTAGAATAAAACCTGATGTTAAGTAATCATAGAGAAGATTTATTTGTGTAAACAAAATAGAGAAGTAACCTGAATTTAAGAAAGAGTAACATGACATGTACTAGGTAGAGAAAACGAGGACATATACTATTGCTGTGATGAGCTGGGTCTTCTTTTCAAGGAAGAGGTTATAATAATTTTGTGGTGTCATGGGATAGAATAGTGAAGGAGTTCTCATAAACCATATAACCCATCTTGATACCTCACCACATGTCAAGGCAAGCGTGGAGACTCTAAAACATTTGAGACCTTGGAGACCATGTCTTTCAAGAATTGATGGGAAATAGAGGATGATTTGAAAAAAGAAGCAGTATTTAAGAGGCTTTGGACAAGTTGTGTGGCAGACCTTTAGGGACAGAATCAGATAAGACTGAAAGCCATCAGGAAATCTCCAAATACATCATTTCAATGTGTAATTTCAGAACATAGATTTATTTTATTTATTTATTTATTTATTTATTTATTTATTTATTTATTTATTTATTTATTTATTATTTTTTGAGTCGGAGTCTCACTCGGTCACCCAGGGTGGAATGCAGTGGTTCAATCTCGCCTCACTGCAACCTCTTACCTGCTAGGTTCAAGGGATTCTCCTGCCTCAGCCTCCCGAGTAGCTGGGATTACAGGCGCGCACTAATCTGCCCAGCAAATTTTCATATTTTTAGTAGAGATGGGGTTTCACCATGTTGGCCAGGCTGGTCTCCAACTCCTGAACTCAGGTGATCCACCCGCCTGGGCCTCCCAAAGTGCTGGGATTACAGGCATGAGCCACCGCGCCTGGCCAGATTTATTACTATTGTGCTGCAAATAATTGTTACAATTTATATACAATGGCAATAAAATATTTAATAATAGGTTTTATGTATGAAGTTCACTGATATCTCTCATTTCATTTGTCACTACAAACGTAATAATGTGTTTGACCTAAAGTCCCATGACGAGGAGTGGTGGCTTATGCCTGTAATCCCAGCACTTTGGGTGGCTGAGGTGGGAGGATTGCTTGAGCCGGAGGGGTCAAGGCTGCAGTGTGCCATGATTGAGCTACTGCACTCCAGCCTGGGCAACAAAGCGAGTCCTTGATTCCAAAAAACGCAAAACCAACCAACCAACCAAAACCTTCAAGTAACTCTTCCTATAAATTTTGGTTGGGTTATGTTGGTTTCGAATGTATTAATATCCCAATCAGGTATTGCATATTCAGCCTTATCTTAAATCGAATCAACTAACTACATCAAATGAAGGCAACATTGGCCGGGCACAGTGACTCACACCTGTAATCCCAGCACTTTGGGAGGCCGAGGCGGGCGGATCACGAGGTCAGGAGTTCGAGAACAGCCTGACCAACATAGTGAAACCCCATCTCTACTAAAAATACAAAAAATTAGCTGGGCGTGGTGGCAAGAAGCCTGTAATCCCAGGTACTCTGGAGGCTGAGGCAAGAGAATCTCCTGAACCCGGGAGGCAGAGATTGCAGTGAGCTGAGATTGCGCCACTGTTGTGCTCTCCAGCCCGGGCAACAGTGCAAGATTTAGATTCCATCTAAAAAAAAAAAAAAAAAAAAAAAGCAACCTTTCCAAACCAGTGCTTTTTCTTTCCTTTCCCGCTTTTCTTACTAGAATCTGATCACCACTACTTTTCTTTTCTTCTTTTGAGACGGAGTTTTGCTCTCCTTGCCCAGGCTGGAGTGCAATGGTGCGATCTCAGCTCACTGCAACCTTCACCTCTCGAGTTGAAACGATTCTCCTGCCACAGCCTCCCGAGTAGCTGAGATTACAGGCGCCCCCGCCACCATGCCTGGCTAATTTTTTCTATTTTTAGTAGAGACAGGGCTTCACCATGTTGCCCTGGCTGGTCTCGAACTCCTGACCTCAGATAATCCACCCTGTTTCGGCCTCCCACAGCGCGCGCTGGGAGTACAGACGTGAGCCACCGCGCTCTGCCCCAGAAAGCTTTTCTTTTTCAGCGCATTTGTGAGCTGTATGGGGCCCAGCGCTTTTTTTTTTTTTTTTTTTTTTTGAGACATTGTTGAGTTCTTGTTTTCTAGGCTAGAGTGCAATGGCGCTGATCTCGGCTCACTGCAACCTCCGCCTCCTGGGTTCAAGCGATTCTCCTGCCTCAGCCTCCCGACCTCAGGCTCCCGAGTAGGAATTGCAGCCATGCGCCACTACGCCCAGCTAAGTTTGTATTTTTAGTAGAGACGGAGTTTCTCCATGTTGGTCAGGCTGGTCTCGAACTCCCGACCTCCGGTGATCGCCTGCCTCGGCCTTCCAAAGTGTTGGGATTACAAGCTTGAGCCACCGCGCCCGGCCCTGGCCTGTTTATTTATTTATTTATTTTCTTTTTTTTTGAGACGGAGTCTCGCTCTGTCGCCCAGGCTGGAGTGCAGTGGCCAAATCTCAGCTCACTGCAAGCTCCGCCTCCCTGATTTACGCCATTCTCCTGCCTCAGCCTCCTGCCTCATTCTCCTGCCTCAGCTGGGACTGCAGGCGCCCGCCACCTCGCCCAGCTAGTTTTTTGTATTTTTTTTTTTAAATAGAGACGGGGGTTTCACCGTGTTAGCCAGGATGGTCTCGATCTCCTGACCTCGTAATCCGCCCGTCTCGGCCTCCCAAAGTGCTGGGATTACAGGCTTAAGCCACCCTTGCCTACTTTTAAACAGTCTTCCTCCTGCAGCTTATTTCGCTGGGGCAGAGGCATAAACTCCGCCTCTGACAGCCCCTGAGGGCCCCGCCCCTACGCGCACCTCGCCTTCATTTTGTTCACGCTATCTCCACGGCGGGCGCCAGATGCCGACCCAAGCGGAAGTGACGTTAGGCGTCCGCCGGAGGTGGTGGTGGTGTGTTACGCTACCGGCCTTGAAGAAGAACTGGGGCCTGCTCCCGGAGAAATACAGCTATGTCGATCGAAATCGAATCTTCGGAGTGAGTCCTGCGGTGGGGATGTTCCCGCCGTGCCGGGGGCCCAGAGGTTAAGGGTGTGGGGCGGAAGATACTCGGGAGAAGGCATCCGAGAGGCTAGGGAATGGAGGGCCATTTCCTTGCCCCCAAAGAGGCATCTTGGATCTGGCTATCTCGGAGGTGCGCCCACAGGAAAGTAGCAGCTCTCAGACGAGAAGCCCAAAGCCTCAAGGGAGGTGGCAAGGGGTGGGGAAAACACACCTTGCAGACCTGAGTTCTGTCCTTGGCCAACTGCTGGCGCGCTGTGATTGACCAAATTAAGGATCCACTCTGGACTCCAGTCTAATTGAATCTGCACAAGGGGATAGGCCTCTTTTAAGCCTTGCTTCTCTCCCTGTCCAGCTTATGCAATGTGATTTGTTGTCTCTGTGCTCATACGACCCCTTTGCTTTCCTCTGCCTAGCATTTATCACTCATTGTCACTGTTTGATAACCTCACCCCAAACTAGCTTTGTCGGTGCCTAGGAGCTCGTTTTCCTTGTGGTCTCAGTGTCTGGCGTACCTTAGAGGAAGAGTTAATTGCTTTTGGAATGGATGAACAACTAGCTTTTGGAATGAATGAACAACTCTCAGGCCCGATCTGGCACTGAATTTTGGTTTTTCTGTGAGCTCTCTGTAACCGCAAAGGAGAGACAGACTCTGGAGACTGGGCTAGAAAGAAAAATTTTCAAGGAATAGGGAATGAGAAGTAGTGACTAAAGAAAACCTTAGTGTGCTTTTCCAGAACTCCATCCTCCACCTGTCCTTGCCAATACTTAATAATAATTAAAGTAACAGACATAACAATTGTGTTCTGAGTGTAAGGGAGGGAGAGGACCTTTTTTGGAGACTTGACTTTTTTTATTTTGAGATGGAGTTTCGCTCTTGTTTCCCAGGCTGGAGTGCAATGGCGCGATCTCGGCTCACTGCAATCTCTGCCTCCCGGGTTCAAGCGATTCTCCTGCCTCAGCCTCCCTAGTAGCTGGGATTACAGGCATGTGCCACCACGCCTGGCTAATTTTGTATTTTTAGTAGAGACAGAGTTTCTCTGTGTTGGTCAGACTGGTCTGGAACTCCCGACCCCAGGTGATCCGCCCGCCTCGGCCTCCCAAAGTGCTGGGATTACAGGCATGAGCCACCGCGCCCGGCTTTTGGAGACTTTTCATAGGAGGAAGGGAGGTTTATACATTCAGCAAATACTGAAATGATGTTAACCAACTTGTCCAAGGTCACATAACTTTGATTCAAATCCCAGACTGTCTTCAAAGCTTTTAACTCATTATGCATTCATTCGTGTTTGAAGGTAGGGAATTTGATTTTGGCTATGTCAAATGTGAGGTGTTTGAGGAGAGAGATGACTTATTTTGGGAGTGTAAAATGGAAATCAATGGAAATGTGCTAAGGAAGATAGTCTCATACCAGAATAACGGGGGTCTAAGTCTGGATACCTGCATACCTCATAAAGGGGCCATGAGAGAAAAAGACTACTTACAGTAGCAGCAATCAGTTCTCTTTTATAGTTGTTTTTAAGAAGAGGGGCCAGGTGCGGTGGCTCACACCTGTAATCCCAACACTTCGAGAAGCTGAGGCGGGTGGATCACTTGAGCCCAGGAGTTTGAGACCAGCATGGTCAACATAGCAAAACCGCATCTCTACAAATACAAGTTAGCCAGTGTGGTGTTGCGTGCCTGTGGTCTCAGCTACTCGGGAGGCTGAGGTGAGAGGATCACTTGATCCCAGGAAGTCGAGGCTGCAGTGAGCCACGATCCCACCACCATTCTCTCCAGTCTGAGTGAATGGAAGTGAGACCCTTTCTCAAAAAAAAAAAAAAAAAAAAGAAGAAGGTGTTTGCTTTCTTCTCAGGAATATATGCTCAAGAGCCACACTGCCAGTTTGAGTCCTGATTTTTCCACTTATTATCTCTATTATCTGATGAAATTCTCATCTGTAAATTGGGGATAACAGTAAACTTACCTCATTGGCTTTATTTTATTTATTTTTTGAGGCAGGATCTTGCTCTCTTTCCCAGGCTAGAGTGCAGTGGCATGATCATGGCTCACTGCAGCCTCAACCTTACGGATACAAGCGATCCTCCCACCCCAGCTTCCCAAATAGCTGGGACCACAAGCACACACTATCATGCCTAGCTAATTTTTTTTTTTTTTTTTTTTTGTAGAGAAGGGGTCTCCTTATGTTGCCCATGCTGGTCTTGAACTCCTGGGCTCAAGGGATCCTCCCACATCAACATCCCAAGTAGCTGGGACTACAGGCATGTGCTACCATGTTTGGCTAATTAAAAAAAAGAAATTTGTAGAGATGGAGTCTCACAGCTGCCTGATCTGGTCTCATACTCCTGGTTTCCAGCAATCTTTCTGCCTCAGCCTCCCAAAGTACTGAGATTACAGTCATGAACCAGCATGCCTAGCCTCATTTAGATTATTTTGTATCAATGACTAGTGTAGTCATTTAAAGTAATTCAGTGAAGTGTGCTACAATATAATTATAGGAATGAATAGGAAACTAGGCTCTGAATTAGGAAATAAGATAGTCACCTTGATACCAACTCCCTTTCTAGCTGACTGAGACATTAGGCAAATGATTTCCCTTCTTTGAACCCCAGTGTCTCTATGGTTGGGGGGGTCCCTTTGTAATTTAGATTGTGTGATTTTGGAAAATTTTACTCACATGATAAAGAAATGATAAAGGAAAATGATTGAGTAGGAGCTTGGTAGGCTTTGTTTTTGACCTCGGGTGAGTGAGAATCCCTGAGCTGAATGATTTGTTTTCTTTCAGTGTGATCCGCCTTATCATGCAGTACTTAAAGGAGAACAGTTTACATCGGGCGTTAGCCACCTTGCAGGAGGAGACTACTGTATCTCTGAATACTGTGGACAGCATTGAGAGTTTTGTGGCTGACATTAACAGTGGCCATTGGGATACTGTGTTGCAGGCTATCCAGTCTCTGAAATTGCCAGACAAAACCCTCATTGACCTCTACGAACAGGTGAGAGTGGTGGAGATGCTGATCTCCGTGGGTTGATTTGCTGTGGGCTAGCTCTCTGACGAAAAAGCATCAGCGAGCGTTCCTTCAAGCACAGTAGGGCTGCATCAGCCCGTAAAACTTAAAATGGCAAGGCTTGACATGGTATTTTTTCTCCCTTCTCGGAAAATCCAAGATTTCCCAAATTAAAATTCTTTCCTCTTTTTGAGACTGGGTCTTGTTCTGTTACCCACTCTGGAGTGCTGTGGCAAGATCACAGCTTGCTGTATCCTCCATTTCCAGGATCAATCCTTCCTCCTGCCTCAGCCTCCTGAGTAGCTAGGAACACAGGCACGCACCACCACGCCTGCCTAATTTTTGCATTTTTTTGTAGACACAGGGTCTCACAATAATCTACAGGATCTACAATAATCACAGGATTATTGTAGACCATAATACCCAGGGTGGTCTCAAACTCCTGGGCTCAAGCAGTTCGCCAGCCTTGACCTTCCAAAGAGCTGGGATTACAGGCGTAAGAGAACCTCAACTTTCTAATCACATAGTTAGTCTTTCTGTAACTAGCTCCTACCTATCCTGAGCCATTTCCTTTGCACAAACCCAGGTGTGATTCAAGGGGCCCAGGAGTAAGAAAGATACCCCTATCACTGGTTAAATTCCAAGAAGCTCCAAGTCAAGAACCTAGGACAAAGCTCAGACAAATTTGTGATTATAAAACAGAGAGTAGACTTTTTGGAAATAAGATTGTAATTTTAAGTAAAAGTAGGGAAATTGGTTTTTTGTTTTTGTTTTCGGGGTTTTTTTTATTTTTATTTTTGAGATGGAGTCTCACTCTGTTGCCCAGGCTGGAGTGCAGTGGTGCGACCTCTGCTCACTGCAGCCTCCATCTCCTGGGTTCAAGTGATTCTTCTGCCTCAGCCTCCTGAGTAGCTGGGATTACAGGCGTGCACCACCACACCCGGCTAATTTTTGTATTTAGTAGAGACGGGGTTTCACCACATTGGCCAGGCTGGTCTCCAACTCCTGACCTCAGTGATCTACCTGCCTTGGTCTCCCAAATGCTGGGATTACAGGTGTGAACTGCCATGTCTGGGCAGTTTGTTTCTTTATAATCCATATGAGTTCAATAATTCCCATAGAAAATTTTGGTAACTGGAGAAAGGTTTCTCTGGAGCCCATGGGGATATTCCCATTTTTAGCTTTCTTTGGCATCTACATTCTGAGCAAGAAGCTTGAGAGGAGGGGAGATTGGTAGATCAAAATGAATAGAGTTTGAAGGATTGAAATTATTAATTTTTTGAGACAGAGTGCAGTAGCGTGAGCTTGGCTCACTGCAACCTCTGCCTCTTGGGTTCAAGCAATTCTCCTGCCTCAGCCTCCAAAGTAGCTGGGATTAGAGGCACATACCACCACACCCAGCTCATTTTTTTGTATTTTTAGTAGAGAGTGGGTTTCACCACGTTGGCCAGACTGATTTCGAACTCCTGACCTCAAGTGATCCACCCATCTTGGCCTCCCAAAGTGCTAAGATTACAGGCATGAGCCACCAAGCCCGGCCGAAGTTACTATTTATAATTACTTCAGTTGTCCACCTGAAATTGCTAGTGAAAAGGGAAAGGGGCACTTCCTGGTATTGGAAATCACTTTGACAGGCCATATCTGTGTTAGATATTTTACTGAAAAATACTAATAAGAGAATGTGTTGAAACATCTGTTTTTTTTTTTTTTAAATTGTTCAGGTTGTTCTGGAATTGATAGAGCTCCGTGAATTGGGTGCTGCCAGGTCACTTTTGAGACAGACTGATCCCATGATCATGTTAAAACAAACACAGCCAGAGCGATATATTCATCTGGAGAACCTTTTGGCTAGGTCTTACTTTGATCCTCGTGAGGTATGACTGTGGTAATGTAAAGGAACTTTTTGTCAACTTTGGAAATATAATAACATCTGTTTTTTAAATTATTTTATTGGATACTTTTTGTGATTTTGATTTAATTTTTGAGAATGATGCTTCTCTGTTTATATATGTTGGTTGAAATTTGCGTATGTTAAAAAAAGAATAATATTGTTCAGTTTTCTGATTATTTGAGAGTCTTCTACACACCTCATTTTAGAGGATTGTGTGTTGGTTACTACAGAAAATTTTATTCTGATGTCATTTCCACATTAGCCCTCCCTGAAGTGCTGCCTGATTGCTGGTATGTTCACTGATCATTTGTGTGTCTTGCCCCTAACAAATGCAGTTTCATTCTAGCCTTTTTAGTCCCTAGAAGCTTGTGCTTTTGCTTCTTAGCTGATTATGCTTACTGGTAGAGCATGATGATAGATAGTCTTTTATTCTTCCAAAACCATATTGTCTGTATAGTTTCATTCTTCCTGCCTACCCCCCCAGCCTTTCACTAGAGGTTTGTCAAAATAGGAGGAAAAAGGATTAAAAAATTTTTTGGGGGGGTACATAGTAGGTATATATATTTATGGGGTACATAAGATATTTTGATATAGGCATGCAGTGCATAATGAGGGTAAATGGAGTATCCGTCACCTCAAGCATTTATCCCTTGTCTTACAAACAATTCAATTCTTTCAGTTATTTTAAAATATATAATTATTATTGACTATAGTCACCCTGTTGTGCTATCAAATGCTGTTTCTTATTTATTCTTTATATTTTTTGTATCTATTAACCATCCCCACTTTCCTTCTTACCCCGCCACCTCCACCCTTCCCAGCCTCTGATAACCATATATCTCTATCTCCATGTTTTAATTTTTAGTTCCTGCAAATAAATGAGAACATGCAAAGTTTGTCTTTCTGTGCCTGGCTTATTTCACTTACCATAATGAGCTCTGGTTATATCCATGTTGTTGCAGATGACAGGATCTCATTCTTTTATATGGCTAGTGGTACTCCATTGTGTACATCTACCACATTTTATTTATCTATTAATGGTTGCTTCCAAATCTTGGCTATTGTGAACATTGATGTAATAAACATGGGAGTGCAGATATCTCTTTGATATACTGATTTCCTTTTGGGTGTGTACCTAGCAGTGGGATTGCTGGATCATATGGTACCTCCATGTTTAGTTTTTTGAGGAATCTCCAAACTATTCTCCATAGTAGTTGTACTAATTTACTTTCCCACTAATAGTGTATGAGGGTTCCTTTCTCTCCACTTACTCACCAGCATTTGTTCTTTCCTGCCTTTTTGTATAAAAGCCATTTTAACTGGAGTGAGATGGTATCTCATTATAGTTTGATTTGCATTTCTCTAATGATCAGTTGTGTTGAGCACCTTTAAATAAACCTGTTTGCCTTGTGTATGTCTTTTTTTTTTTGAGAAACGTCTTTTCAGGTCTTTCACCCATTTTTAACATTGGATTATCACATTTTTTTCCTATAGAGTTGTTTGAGCTCCTTATATATTCTGGGTTTTTTTTTTTTTTTTTTTTGACAGAGCTCTGTTACCCAGGCTGGAATCCAGTGGCATGATCTCGGCTCACTGTAGCCTCTGCTTTCTGGGTTCAAGTAATTCTCGTGCCTCCGCCACCAAGTAGCTGGGATTACTGATGTGTGCCCCCACACTCAGCTAATTTTTGAATTTTCAGTAGAGATGCGGTTTCGCCATGTTGGCCAGGTTGATCTTGAACTCTTGGCCTCAAGCGATCCACCTGCCTCGGCCTCCCAAAGTGCTGGGATGATAGTCATGAGCCACCACACTTGGCCCTGTGTTCTGGTTGGTTATTTATTTATTTATTTATTTATTTATTTATTTAT
>NC_045447.1:47352466-47385000 GCF_002776525.5 Piliocolobus tephrosceles | reverse complement strand
GTTCTGGTTGGTTATTTATTTATTTATTTATTTATTTATTTATTTATTTATTTATCTGAGACGGAGTCTTACTGTTGTCGCCCCGGCTAGAGTGCAATAGCATGATCTTAGCTCACTGCAACCTCCGCCTCCTGGGTTCCAGGAATTCTCCTGCCTCAGCCTCCCGAGTAGCAGAGATTACAGGCACCCACCACTACGGCCTGGCTAGTTTTTCTATTTTTAGTAGAGATGGGATTTCACCATGTTGGCCAGGCTGGTCACGAACTCCTGACCTCAGGTGATCTGCCCGCCTCAGTCCCCCAAAGTGCTGGGATTACGGGCATGAGCCACTCCGCCCAGCTGTATTCTGGTTACTAGTTTGCAAGTATTTTCTCAGGAGGAGTAAGAACTTAATAGGCACTGGATAATGGAATGTCAAAGTAAACTTAAAATGAGGATAAAGGAAAGGAGTTTAGATCACCAGGACAGGATTTAACTTAGAGGTGGTGAAGCACTTCTGTGCTGGGAGCCATTTAAGAAATTACTAAAGAATATAAAATTCTTGGTTCTGCAAATTTTTGAAAACCTGGAAAAACAACTTGGTTTAATGTGGTTTACTTGGACTCTTTTCAGAAAAATAGCAGTGTGTCCTTTGGCCAGGAACTCAATGAAAAAATAACAATAGTATGGATTGGCTGACCTCAGTTTTCTCCCAACTCATACTTTTGAAATGCAAGTGGACAGAATTGGGAAGTCATTTTCAAAAACTAAATTAGTTTAATCCCCTCTTTAACTGGGTAATTTCTTTTCACATTCCTCTGTGTATGCTTTTGCTTGTTTGTTTTAAGTAAGCACGCTCATATCTTATTGTTGCTTCTTGGAAATGATGCTACATCCTCTCCTGTTTCAGGCATACCCAGATGGAAGTAGCAAAGAAAAGAGAAGAGCAGCAATTGCCCAGGCCTTAGCTGGTGAAGTCAGTGTGGTGCCTCCATCTCGTCTCATGGCATTGCTGGGACAGGTAATTCAATTCCTTTAGAGGCCAGGTGTGGTGGCTCACACCTGTCATCCTTACACTTTGGGAGGCTGAGGCAGGAGAATCACTTGAGCCTAGAAGTTGGAGACCAGCCTAAGCAACATTGTGAGACCTTGTCTCTACAAAAAGTAAAAAAATTAGCGGGGTATGGTGGTGTGTGCCTGTGGTCTCAATTACTTGGGAGGCTGAGGTGGGAGGATCACTGGAGCCTAGAAGGTTGAGATGACAGTGAGCTATGATCATGCCAGTGTACTCCAGCTTGGGCAATAATAGAGTGAGAACCTGTCTCCAAAAATAAAAATAAATTTAAAAAGTGAACTGGTACAATTTCCTTTGTATAAACTATGTCTTTGCTGAAGAAACCATACACCCTAAGAATTGGTGACTACCTACAGAGTTGTTTCTACCAATAACTATGCTGGTCCACTCTTCTTTCCTGGGAGAGGCAATATAGATTAGTGGTTAAGAACAAGCTCTGGAGTCAGTTAGAATTAGGGTTACCATAGAATTTATCATCCTGTGTGGGATAGTGTTGAGAGTACTATTGATCACTATGCGAGAACACCAAGTGCAAACAGTAACTGCCCTGGAAAAATTGGATCAAATGCCCACCCTAGTTAGAATCCAGGCTTTCTCATTTACCAGCTATATAGTCTTGGCAAATTACTTTACTTTTCTGATCCCATTTACTCATCATAGTATTGATGAGTAAGGATTAAGAGAAATAATGTTCATAAACACTTTATACAGTTCCTGGCACCTTGTAAATAGTAAATGGTAGCTGCTGGTGATGATTTTTTAAAAAATTACTAATAGTGTTGCCAGCATTGTCATTATTATCAAGCTACCTAGAGTAATAGATACTTTATAAATAACAAAGGGCACAAGTAATTAATAGGGATGTTAATAACCTTTTTGCACTAAATCTGCATTTAGAAAAGGATCAAAAAGCTATTTGTTGCAGGCCTGCAGTGATTCTGAGATTTAAAAGTAAGCCGCTTTTTAATTTTTTAATCAAACTAATAGCTGTGCATCGTTTAAGTAGTACTTCAGGGCTTACAGGGAAAAACAGTCCATGTGCTTCCCTTCTCCACCTCTGGTTCTTAACTTTCCTGTTACCTCCATAGCTGAATACCATGTTTATACTGTTATTACCTGATTTGTTTTTTTTTTTTTTAGTCATTAGCAACTAACTTTCTTCACTGAAAAATGATTTGTCTCATACTCACTCTCCTCAATACACACTTATTCTTCTTCCGGATTTTCAGTAGGGTTGTATCACAACTTCTGGTTCGATCTGTATTCAGTGTTTACATAGTTATTTTTATATAGATATTGTTCGCAGCTAAAAAATAATTATGTGTAATTTCTTACATAAATTTTTATGATTTGCAATAATTATTGCTTTATTTTTTCTTTTGCCTAGTTTTCTATGCACTTCTGCTAGTCCAGCCTGAGTATTTCTGGTAGAACCCTCAAAAGTCCTTTTTTTTTCCCCTTGCTGATATCTTTCCTGAGGCCCTTCTCTTTTTGTTCTCATCAGGACTAGTTCTCTTGTATTGCTGCACAGTTACTGTACCAGGACTTCTCTCATCTTCATACTGGGAATTTTGGGCCTCTTTTTTTTTGTAGGTCTTATTTATAGATTCGTCATTTTTCTTTCTTTCATAGTTAGACCTCTTTTTTTTTTTTTTTTGAGACAGGTTCTTACTCTGTCACCAGACTGGAGTGCAGTGGCACAATCTCGGCTCACTGCAACCTCCGCCTCCCAGGTTCAAGCAATTCTCCTGCCTCAGCCTCCCAAGTAGCTGGGACCACAGGCACCCACCACCACGCCCAGCTAAGTTTTGTATTTTTAGTAGAGACAGGGTTTCACCATGTTGGCCAGGATGGTCTCGATCTCTTGATCTCGGGATCCGCCTGCCTTGGCCTCCCAAAGTGCTGGGATTACAGGTGTGAGCCACTGTGCCCAGCGTTTTTTTTTTTTTTTTTTTTTGTCTTTAATTAAATGAAGAACAGGGCCTTGCTGTGTTGCCCAGGCTATCCTGCCTCTGCCTTCCTAAGTACTGGGATTATAGGTGTGAGCCACTGAGTCCAGCCTCGACCCTCATTTTGTGGGAGTATCGAGTCCAGTAACTTCCTGAGAAAGAAAGTGTAGGAATAAATTTTTGAGATTTTACTTGTGTCTGTAATACTGTGTATCTTTCTCTCTAAATGTTTAAAGTTTTATTTTCCTCCCTGCCCCATATTGTTCCTATTTTTTCTTTTTCTCTGAGTTCTCCCCTTCCCTGTTTGTTTTGCTGACCATATGTGGAAGTTTTCCTCAAATACTTAGAGATCTCTGCTATGGTTTATATTTAAGAGTGAAACATTAAATAACGGAATTGTATGTCCGGTTGGGTGGTTGGAAGGAGGAGTTTGAGAACTGGTAGAGTTCAGCCTGGGATGATAGGATGGGGATCCTCATTTGTCATTCTCTGCAGAAATATTCTCTTGGACTGGTCAGCTTTTCCAGAGAGTAGTTCCTGCTTGGAGAGTAGTTGCTGCCTGGAGAGTAGTTCCTGCCTAAACCATATCTTGAGAGCCAGAGCTGAGAGGATGCAGGTAGGAGTGGAGAATAGAGAAATCTCACTGTTCAGCATACCAGTGTACACTGAACCCCCCAGTTTTCATTGTGGCTTCTCACCTCCACCCTGTCCTCAACTCTGCTGAGATTTCCAGAGCCTAGGACCTCAACCTTTCTAGAATGTACATTAGCTGATTTCTCTTGAGGTTAAGGTGAGGTAGTTGCACAGGGTTGGGAGAAGTCGTGGTAGCTAAATACTCCTTATACAGACTTTAATATTGCCCCTGTTTTCAGCCCTGCGGCATATGTGATTCCTCCAGTTCCTAAGCCTTTTTGGAGTTTTGCAAGGTAGTTTGACTTGCTTCTTGTGGCTTCCCCTTCCTCACCTTGTACAATTAGGTTTCAGTTTTCTCTGTTCTTCTTGCTTCCCACAAGTCCATTCACTTTTCACCTCCTAAAATTTAACTAACATTTTTTTCTTGCTTTTCTCCCATTCTCTTTGTCTTTTGGGGCATGTATCTTTTTTATTCCTTAATTACCATCACTTTAGTAGATTTTCTAGAGAGAGTGGAAATAAACTCGTGTTCTACATTTAATTGGTTATATGTGAAGAGCAAGTGAGGTTTTCGTTCTAGGTTTCGTTTCCTTTTAGTTTCTGGTTTGAGTGACTTGGTAGAAAATATAAGAAGGGCAGATTTGTTGGGGGCTGGGGGTAGAAACTAGAGATAGGAGAAATGATCCATTTTTAGATGTGCTAAAGTTCCTGTGGGACATACAAGTGGAAACTTGTAGTATAGGCACTTGGATCTGTGAATCTGGACCTTAATCTAGAGATTTTGGCTAAAATTATAGATTTGGAAATTATAGTAGTAGTTGAAGCTGTAAATGTAATTACTTGGGGAAAGCACGTAGAATAAGAAAAGTAAAAATTTGGCCAGGTGTGGTGGTTTATGCCTGTAATCCCAGCACTTTGGGAAGCTGAGGTGGGCGGATCAACTGAGGTCAGGAGTTCGAGACCAGTCTGGCCAACATGGTGAAACCCTGTCTCTACTAAAAATACAAAAATATTAGCTAGGTGTGGTGGCTTGCACCTATAATCCCAACTATTCGGGAGGCTGATGCAGGAGAATTGCTTGAACTTGGGAGGTGGAGGTTGCAGTGAGCTGAGATCGCACCATTGCACTCCAGCCTGGGTGACATGAACGAAACTCTGTCTCAAAAAAAAAAAAAAAAGAAGAAGAAGTAAAAATTTGAGAAGGAAACCGCAGGGAACACTTAACAGAGCAAACAGAGAAAAGAACAGCCAGAGAGAGAAAAAGGAACCTCGAGTGAATGGGTTTAGAGCAGCCAAGAGAGAGTTTGAAGAGTGTTCATTAAGATCAACAGCAACAGAAAACATGATGAGGGTCAGAAAGGAGTCTGGTTTGGCTGTTAGGATATCTGAGATGCACTGCCAGTGGAAAGGTGGGGACAGAGCAATACTGCAGTGAGTTAAGGAGTGAATTTAACTGAGAAGTGAAGGTAACGAATGTAGATGGTTCTTGAACCTTGGTGGTTAAGGGAAGGAGATGAGGGTGGTGGGGAGGGAAGAGGACAACAGAAGCTCAAAAAGAACATAGGGCAAGACAAGGTTTTTTTTTTTTCTTTTGAATATGGAAGTGATTAGAAACTGTTACAGGCCAGAAGAGAGTACAGATTGATTGGAGAGGGGTCCAAGGAGACACAAGTTCTCTCTGGTGATTGCAGGAAAACATAAACATAAGAAAGATAGGAATTTTGGAAAGAAATTAATATATTTAGAAACATTAAATATTTCAACTATAATAATGTTAGAATTTTAAAGTTTGGAAAGTTGCTAGATACAAAATATACAATTTGATTGCACTCCTGTTTATCAGCAGCAACCAGTTAGAAAATTCAGTGGAAAAGTGTTCTGTTTATAGCAGAAAGATATAATATAAAACCTAGCATTATCTGGGAAATAGATGATTTCCATTTTTAAAAAGGCAAAAAAAAAAAAAAAAAACCTTCAAAACTTACAATAGAATACTTGAGTAAATGGTGAAACATTGATTTTCTGGGATAAGACTGACATTCAGTGCCAGTTGTCAGATTTAAAACAATTATAATAAAGATTGCAGTAGGATTAGAACTACTTTACAAAGGAATTTAGCATTCATCTGGAATAATAAACTTGAAAATACTTTTATCAGGCCATGCACGGTGGTTTATGCCTGTAATCTCAGTGGTTTGGGAGGCCGAGGCAGGTGGATCACCTGAGGTCAGGAGTTCGAGACCAGCCTGGCCAACATGGCGAAACCTCGTCTCTACTAAAAATAGAAAAATTAGCTGGCCATCATGGCGCACACCTGTAATCCCAGCTATTTAGGAGGCTGAGGCATGAGAATCACTTGAACCCGGGAGGTGGAGTTTGCAGTGAGCGAAGATTGCGCCACTGCACTCCAGCCTAGGTGACAGAGTGAGACTCTGTCTCAATTAAAAAAAGAAAAGAAAAAATGTATTTAGCAAAGAAACTTTGGAAAGGAAGAATGTTGAGAGCATACTAGGCTTAGAAATACTGCATTTAATAAAGACCTATAGTTTGCATCATTTTGGTAGTGGGCACAAGAATATCTGTTGCAACCAGTGCAGCAACAATGCAAAAACCCAATCCTGTTATTTATATTAATTCCATGGATGACAATGGGGAATACCACAAAACCTAGGAATAAAGGAAAAATATATTTAGTATATGATGTTGGGACACTGACTTTAGAATTGCGGAGGAGAGGTAAGATCAGAGCCTGCTCCCATATTTTATGTAGCATAATTTCAGATAGAAAGTTAGATATTTTAAGAAAATAGAAAAACACTTGGAGATTATATAATCTATCAAACCTGATATTCTTCCCAAGCTTAGAGATTAAACACCAAGGAAAAGATCAACAGATTTCATCACTTGAAAATGGAGCTTAAGATGAAAAGAAACCTATAAAGCTGTAATCCAAAAATAGACATAGTCACAGCTACTTGGAAGGCTGAGATAGAAGGACTGCTTGAGCCCAGGAGTTCGAGGCTGCAGTGAGTCGTGATCATGCCACTGCACTTCCAGCCTGACAGAGTGAGAACCCCTCTCTTTAAAAAGAAAAGTTGGGGCCGGGCGTGGTGGCTCAAGTCTGTAATCCCAGCACTTTGGGAGGCCGAGACGGGCGGATCACGAGGTCAGGAGATCAAGACCATCCTGGCTAACACGGTGAAACCCCGTCTCTACTAAAAATACAAAAAACTAGCCGGGCGAGGTGGCGGGCGCCTGTAGTCCCAGCTACTCGGGAGGCTGAGGCAGGAGAATGGCATAAACCCGGGAGGCGGAGCTTGCAGTGAGCTGAGGTCCGGCCACTGCACTCCAGCCTGGGCGACAGAGCGAGACTCCGTCTCAAAAAAAAAAAAAAAAAAAAAAAGAAAAGTTGGTAAAATAATTCTTTGTAGCAAACATAAACAACAAATACCTTTATCACATTAAAGTTCACAAATTGGTGAGAATGGTAAGACTATGATAGATAAGTGAGCAACTAACATGAACAAACAGTTAACAGAAGAGGAAATATATCTAATAAATACAGAGGAAAGTTCAACTCAATCAGAACTGCCTAAAGTAGGGTATTCTATTTCTACTTATTAAAGTAGCTAAAATTTTTAAATCAGCGGTCCCCAACTTTTTTGGCACCAGAGACTGGTTTCATGAAAGACAGTTTTTCCACAGATGGTGGTGGGGGTATCGGGGGTGGGTTTCAGGATGAAACTCTTCCACCTAAGATCGTCAGGCATTAGATTCTCATAATGAGTGTGCACCCTAGATCCCTCGCATGCGCAGTTCAAAATAGGGTTCATGTTCCTATGAGAATCTAATGCTGTGCAGATCTGGCAGGAGGTGGAGCTTAGACAATAATGCTCTCACTCGCTGGCTACTCACCTGCTGTACAGCTGGGTTCCTAACAGGCCATGGACCGGTACTGGTCTGCAGTTCAGGGGTTGGGGACCCCTGTTTTAAATGATATCCAACAATTATTGACTTTTCTTGGTATAACAAAAGGAAAGGGGAATAAACATTGATTGTGTGCTTATTATGTGAACATATGCTTATTATACAGGATTCACATATATTATTTTGTTTTATCCTCTATGAATTAGGCTTTTTTTTTTTTTTCTTGGAGAAACCGTCTCGTTCTGTCACCCAGGCTGGGAGTGCAGTGGCGCGATCTTGGCTCACTGCAGCCTCTGCCTCCCGGGTTCAAGCAATTTTCCTGCTTCAGTCTCCTGAGTAGCTGGGATTACAGGCATGTGCCACCACACCCAGCTAATTTTTGTATTTTTAGTAGAGATGGGGTTTCACCGTGTTGGCCAGGCTGGCCTGGAACTCCTGACCTCAGGTGATCTGCCCGCCTTGGCCTCGTAAAGTGTTGGGATTACAGGCATGAGCCACCACCCCTGGCCCCCGAATTAGGCTTTTTTTTCCTGACTTTTTCAGTTGGCAAAACTGGGAGTCAAAATGACATAGCTGGTGAATGATTTAACCTAGGACCATCCAAAGTTCATTATTTATTTCACCCCTCATAATGCAGTTGTGAACACTATTGCAAATGCAACGTTTTTTGGAAAGCAGCCCTTTTGGAAAGGAGTTTGGCACTATATATCAAATATATCAAGAGCCTTAACCATTCATGTTCTTTTTGGATTTAGTAATTTCTTTTCCAGGAATATAAAATAAGAAGGGAATATCCCCAAAATAGAAAAAGCCTTATGTCCAAAGATGTTCATTGCAGCATTATTTAGGTGATTGAAAAATTGGAAGCAGTGTAAATGTCCACTAATATATTGATTATGTTAACTGTGAGACATCTACTTGATGGGATGTATTTTACAGCCATTAAAATGATAGCTGTGACTAGTATGATCTGTTGATAGGTGAAAACAGGAGAAAATAAAATTTTACATATAGTATAATTACAACTAGGTTAATGAAACATATGTGGGGGGGGAAATATTGGAAGGTAGTATATAAAATGTTAGTAGTGGGTGTGTTTGAGTGTTAGTACTATGGGAGATTTCTGTTTTCCAGGTTTTGTTTATAACAAAAGAGCCACACCTATAAGAAAATAGGTGGATGATAGACTTGGCTCTCAGAGTCCCCTTCCACCTTTAGATCAGCCTATGTTCCTGGACACACAGAGGAGCACAGATTATGTTGTGTTTGGAAGGCCAAAGATAGTTGGGGTCTAGATGGCTCACAGCTTACTCTGAACCTCATCCTTTCGGGCTTGGTTTCTGAGCAGTCATGACCAGATCTTAAAAGCACCTGAACAGATTGCTATACTTTTTTTTTCCTCATAGGCACTGAAGTGGCAGCAGCATCAAGGATTGCTTCCTCCTGGTATGACCATAGATTTGTTTCGAGGCAAAGCAGCTGTCAAAGATGTGGAAGAAGAAAAATTTCCTACACAACTGAGTAGGCATATTAAGGTAGGATCCTAAGACATTCAGCCAGTCAGTAATCATTTGTTGAGAACTTGTCATGGGCTCAGCCAGGCCCTGTGCCAGGGGCTTGGATACTTGAGGAGGAGAACTCATTCTCCAGCTCTGACAATATTCAAGGTTGCTGCAGGTGTCCACTGGGATACTGCTGTGGCCTGGGAGTGGTACACCTCAGATATGGATCTAATGGATGGACATCTAGCTTGACATCTAGCCCGTCATCTGCCCTTTGCACTGCTTCCCAAGAAGCCTGAATTTGGAAGAATGGTTAGTTCTTTTTTGGTTAAGTCTGGGACTGTGAACTTTCTATGTACTTCTCCTGTTCAACATTTTTGTTTTTCCTGCTATGTGTCAGGCAGAGTGCCAGTCAGGGATTACAAAGTGGGCTTATGTGATGTTTGAGGAAAGTGATTTTATCATCTTATGGTTGTTTTTTTTTTTTTTTTTTTTTTTAACAGAGTTTTCTAGGAAAAAGTTTTCTAGGTAATTCCCAGAATTATAAGCATATTTGCTACTTTAGCATCTCTATATTACAGTTTCTCTGGATTTGTGCTCTAAATTCCTGGATTTTAAAATACTTCATATTCCTCAAATATTTGACTTTAGGTTAACAGTTTGGATTTGCCTTTTCTGGGTTATGTATTCTAACTTGGAGATAAACATATTTTTGAGCAGCACCTTTATTTACTCTGCCTGAAACCTTGAGACAAATAGAAGTCCATCATTATTATGCTACTGGGCTAAGACTTTCCTTTTTTGGCATTTAAGGTGAAATCCACATGAAAGCTTTTCTCTGTTCTTTCCACCTAATTTTCTGTAGTTTTCATCTGTTATTGGGAGCATCCTCACTAGCAAATGCTCAGGATGCATTTATCAGATAGTATATTAACTTTAATTAGTTCTTCTAAGTTTGGTCAGCTATACATTATCACTTGATTAAATGAAGGTTGTGAAACACTGATAGAAAGTGTATTTACAAAATATTTACTTTGAAAAAATGAGTTTTTCCCCCTGAGATACACAACAGGAACATGTTAGGCCATATTGAGTATGAAAGTCATGCTAACAGTGGCTGATTCTTGCAAAACATTGTGGTCTGAACTAACAGTATTACTTGCTCTAAGTCCCATGTTAAAATAGCTTTTGTCCTTTTCTTAGGAAATATCAATCTCACGTTCAAAAAATTAGCTTCAACGTAGTGTCTAGACATAAAACTAGTCAGAGAAAAATACATCCACCCAGCTCCCTGCGTCCAGGTACAGAAATACCCCTTCAATACTCTATAATATGGGCCAGCTATGACTTTATGCTAGGGCAGAGTTTCTCAAAAGATTAAAATAGGAATTGTTTTAAGTCCACTGGATAAAAATGCATCTGTTTCATTGTTTCATTTGAAACAGTTTGGTCAGAAGTCACATGTGGAGTGTGCTCGATTTTCTCCAGATGGTCAGTATTTGGTCACTGGGTCTGTTGATGGATTCATTGAAGTATGGAACTTTACTACTGGAAAAATCAGAAAGGTAAAGTATTTTAAATGTGTTAACCTTCCTAGTGAAAAAATTACTGATTTTGAATTACTTGCCTATGCCCTCACTCTAAATCAGATTAGTTGAAAAAGGATCTGAATCTAATGAACATGTATTACTTTTGTAATTAAAAAACTCATTTAAAGCTAGGGACAGTGGTGCATACCTGTAGTCCTAGCTACTCAGGAGGCTGAGGCAGGAGGATCACTTAGTTGAACCCAGGAGTTCAACTCATCCTGGGCAGCATAGTGAGACCGTGTCTCTACAAAAAAAAAAATTTTTTTTTTTAATTAACCATGCATGCTTGTGTGCACCTATAGTTTTAGCTGCTTGGGAGGCTGAAGTGGGAGGATCCCTCAAGCCCAGGAGTTTGAGGTTGCAGTGAGCCATGATTGTGCCACTGCATTCTAGCCTGGGCAGCGACGCTGTCTCAAAAAAAAAAACAGAATTTTTAATTAAATTCTAATTTTATTAACCAAGGGAGGACTTTATTATCTATAATTGTTTTATTATCTATTATTTTTACAAGTAAAACATTTTTTTTCAGGCTGGGCGCGATGGCTCAGGCCTGTAATCCCACCACTTGAGGAGGCTGAGGCAGTCAGGAGTCAACTGAGGTCAGGAGTTTGAGATGATCCTGGCCAACATGGTGAAACCCTGTCTCTATTAAAAATACAAAAAAAAAAAATTAGTTGGGCGTGGTGGTGGGTGCCTGTAATCCCAGCTACTCAGGAGGCTGAGGCAGGAGAATTGCTTGAACGCGGGAGGCGGAGGTTGCAGTGAGCCGAGATAGTGCCACTGCACTCCAGCCTGGGCAACAAGAGCGAAACTCTGGCTCAGAAAAAAACAAAAAACAGAAAAACAGAGTTTCATTCTTGTTGCCCAGGCTGGAGTGCAGGGGCACGATCTCAGCTCACTGTAACTTCAGCTACCCGGGTTCAAGCGATTCTCCTGCCTCAGCCTCTGGAGTAGCTAGGATTACAGGCATGTGCAAAAAAAAAATTTTTTTTTCCAAGGGGTTATATGTACAACTGATACAACATTCAAAAAACAGAAAGTTACTCAAGTAGCGTTTTGCTCCTACACTTGTACCTCAGCTAGTCAGTTACCTTCCTTGGGCCAGCCAGGATTACTAGTTTGTTATTTAACTTTCGTGGAATATCCTGTGTGTGTGTTATTTATTATGTATCCTTTTCAAAATTTTTTTAATACAGATGATAGCATACTATATACCCTGTTACACTTCCTGCTTTTTATAGCATATGTTAGAGATTATTGGTGTATTATATTACATTGCATGGATTGAACCATGATGTATTTAACCACCCATTTTATTTAAGATCATTTCCAGTCTAACCTAATTGTAGTACTAATTCTATTTCTCTTATGAATGAAGTTAAACATCTTTTTATATGTGAAAAGCCGCCAATATTTCTTTTTTATTTTACTGAAGCCACTACTATTTCTTACACTATGAAGTCTTACTATCTTTTGCCCATTTTTCTATTGGATTGTTCTTTATTGATTTGTAGGGGCTCTTTATATTTTAAGGAAATTAAATTTTGTAATATACATTACAAATATTTTTAAATTTTGACTTTTATGTCTTGATTTTGCTTGTTTTGTTTTACAGACTTAAATTTTTTTTATATCATCAAATTTATTCATCTTTTCTCCTACAGTTTCTTCTAGTACTTTAATCTTTTATTTTATGTTTAATTTTTGACCCTTCTAGAATTTGTTTAGGAGGATAAAGTTGGTATAGATCCAACTTAGTTTTTTCCTCAAATAGCTATTTACTAACTTTTATTCACTGATTTAAAATGTAATTTTTAACTGGGCGCAGTGTTTCATACTTGTAATCCCAGCACTTTGGGAGGCTGAAGTTGGTAGGTCACTTGAGGTCAGGAGTTCGAGGCCAGCCTGGCTAACATGGTAAAACCCTGTCTCTACTAAAAATATAAAAATTAGCTGGGTGTTTTGGTGTGGACCTGTAATCCTACTTGGGAGCCTGATGCAGGAGAATTGCTCAAACCTGGGAGGCAGAGGTTTCAGTGAGCCGAGATTGCATCACTGCACTGCAGCCTGGACAATGGAGCAAGACTCAGTCTCAAAAATAAATAAATAAAATGTAATTTTTATCGTAGAGTGCCAGATTCCACTCTGTGGGTAGTGGATTTATGAGTGATTTTTACTTTCTACTTTATATATTTCTGTATAGTTTGCTTTTATTTTTTAAACCAGGAAGCAGTCTCACTTTATAATTAGAAAAAAATAAGAAAGATAATCCATTTGAAAAATAATGGATAATAAAAGAAGCATCACAAATAAATAGATTAGTAAACTGTTTCAGGAAAGTTAGCTGATGATTTGGAAGAAATATTAGTTTAGTTTTCCACATCATACAGAAATAGGTAAAGTCAAATTTATTAAAGATGTAAAATATGAAACTAGATAAATTTTGCCTAGAAAAAAATCAGTAAGCAAAAGATCTAGAGTAGTATGTTGATATTTTTAATAATACTAATTTGAATTGTATAAAATTATTTATCCCCAGCAATATCACTAGGAACTAGTTACTAGGAGCATGTTTGCATGGCACTTCTGTTTACTTTGGGGGTTTAGAGTAGGTACAACCCATTGCCCTGGTTTTTGTGAGTTTGTAGAGAACTGGGGCCTTGGCTTTTGTGTTATTTTGATAACTGCTAACCATTGTTTCTTTAGGATCTTAAGTACCAGGCCCAGGATAACTTTATGATGATGGATGATGCTGTCCTGTGCATGTGTTTCAGCAGAGATACAGAAATGTTAGCAACTGGGGCCCAAGATGGAAAAATCAAGGTATGGATTAGTGCCACAGCCTCTCATGTGTAGACATTTTGAATGTTCTGCTATGGGGTAGTGTCCTGTATATGATATTCAGCACAATAATAGCTACTGATTATTGAGCATCAGCTTTATGCTAATCACTTTACTTTTTCTTGTGTAATCTTAGTAATAACTCTGCCTGGGTGATCCAGTAATATGTTTAAGGTCGCATACTTGGTAAGTGATAGATCCAGGACTTTAGTTCATATCTGCTTAAGCCCTTTCTGTTGTACCATCCTGGCTTGCTGTATAAAAATCAAAATCACTGACCTTTTTTTTAAGGGGATGATCTAATAGCCAGTTTGTTGTGGTTTGTATTTAATGCTAGAAATACATCCTGGGCTACAATAATTGCAGAAATGGTCTCTGCTAAGTGAACTTACAGTCTATATTTTTGTTTTAATAATTTACATGGAAAGAGTTTTAAGTTTCAAAGGATTCAGTTACCATTGTACTACGTGAACCAGACACATCATATTCAGCTATTAGCATGCATTTTTAATGCTGTTTCAGTACATTAGTGAGCATTGCATCTTACTTGGCTCTGTGGGCTATAGTAGGACACTTTACAAGTTTTTTTTAAATTCTTTTTTTTTTCAAATAAAGGTATGGAAGATTCAGAGTGGACAGTGTTTAAGGAGATTTGAGAGGGCACACAGTAAGGGTGTCACCTGTCTAAGCTTCTCTAAGGATAGCAGTCAGATCCTTAGTGCTTCTTTTGACCAGACAATTAGGTAAGTAAAAATCCCAAAACTGTTCTCACTTGAGTTTGATATAATGAGGCCCTGGAGGGAGGTACTAGTGATTCCTTATGCTTTTACCATGATGGTCTGATACGGAGAGGGAAGGTATGTGAGACCTTATGTCCCCAAAGTACAACTCACACAGTGTTATTGTTTTGTCCATTTGTGTCTTTACCCAGAGGAGAGATTTGAAAGGGGGTAGCAGTGATTCCTGTTTCTCAGAATATGGTCCTATGGACCTATCTGCATCATAATCACTTTAGAGGGTCTGTTATCCTGGGACTCAGCTGAGACCCACTGATCTCAGTCTTCTGTTAACCTGTTTTTTAGAGGTCTATTCCTGAACAGAAGCTTGTGGTGGTATTGGCATGTTTTCTTCCAGCCTCTTTCTTTGCAAAGCTTTTGTTTGATTGTTTGATATAATGAAAATTATACCGTGTACACAATCACATAGCCCTCTTAATATTATAACATGAGCTTCTGTAGTTTATCTAAAATGCATTCAATCATTGGTCACAACCATAAGATATTAAATATTGTTCTTTTCATTTACTTTCATTTGGTAGAATTCATGGTTTAAAATCTGGGAAAACACTGAAGGAATTTCGTGGCCATTCCTCCTTTGTTAACGAAGCAACATTTACACAAGATGGACATTACATTATTAGTGCATCCTCTGATGGCACTGTAAAGGTTAAGTATTTGCTTTCGATTTATTTTGGGATGTCTACCCCATCTTTGTCCTTTGAGGAGTTTTCAGTGGTGATAATGGGAATGATTATGCTGTAGTAAACCTCTTTACTGGCTATTTTAGCCATAATTGAGGTGAGTCTGAGACAACAACAATATTCTGTGGGTAATTCCCATTGGCCTTGGGACCCCAATCTCAAACTTTTTCAATCCAAATGAACTTTCTCATGTGTAGGAAAAGAGGAAGGGTGAAGAGTCCTAAACTTAAGCCATCCCCCATTCACAGATACACATGGTAGTTAAATCTGTTTTGCCATAGGTATGGTCTACCTGCTAACAGTCAAATTCATGAAAGGCTCAGTGGCCTAATAAATAGATCTCTTTTTTTGTTGCACAGCCTTGCTGCATTCCTGGTCCCCAAATTTAGGGCCTTCCTAGTAGCATTTATAGAGGAATAGGAGAAGTGTTGAGTAAAACTAAGCCTTCTCCTAGATAGTTATTTAATAAGTAATTTGCTGAAAGTAATGGATCTTCAGTACCTTTAAAGATTTGGTTATTTTTAGAGAGGGTCTCATTTCCTAGAAAAGACAGGAGAAACCCAAATAGAAAATTATTAGAGGTCTTTGAGACACACTACGTTTTGGACCTGATCTTTTTGAATTGCCTTATATGAGTGAGTACTTTGTGGCAGAAGATCTAGACATTTTAACAAAACATTTTAACACATATATCTAGACATTTTAGGTACATATTTAAGTATCTAAAATTCAGACAGGTGTGGTGGCGTACACCTGTAGTCCTAGCTACTTGGGAGGCTCAGGTGAAAGGATCACTTGAACCCAGGAGTTTGAGGCTGCATTGAGCAATTTTCACACCACTGTACTTCAGCTTGGGCAACAGAGCCAGAACCTGTCTTAATCAATAAATGTATGTGTATATATATGTATGTATGTACATATGTATATATGTCAGACCATCGTCTGAAAATGCTGTTCATGATTGGAAATTGAACCGGGAAACCTGAAGGCAGGAGATGTATGCTCCCTTGGGATGAATGGAGAAATCACGCAAAGCTGTTAGTACTTCAGTCATGGGATTTGCTCTCATGCTATGCATATGGGCCTCACAACTTGTAAATGCCACTGGTAGATGGCTTGTCTAAGCTTCTTTATTTTGTGGTCTTTCCCTCTTAGTTTTGCAGTGAGTGGGGCAAAGCATGTCACTGACCTTTTGAATGGAAAACACTGGAAGCCTTAGCATTCTTAATTCCTGAAATGTTCATTTTTTCTTCTAAGCATCTGGGCTTCAGAGGAGATTAAGGCAGGCGATAACGGTATTGACACCAGGGCAACTGTTTTCTCCTGTTTATGGGTATTTATTCAACACCTGCTTTGTGCCAAGCTCCGTGGAAGGCACAGAGGAAACACAGCAGAGTCCATGCCTTAGAGACTTTGTGCCTGGTGAATTGAGTGGTATTGACAATGCTATTGGTCCATCCCTTCTCTAAGCACATCTCAGATTTCTGTGCTACCTGATTTAACCCATTCAGTTCATAAGAGCCCAGAAGGACAAGGTGAAAAGATAGACTGGGAAAAGTAATACAAGTGGCCAAGAGTAGCTTCCACTTCAAAGTTCCTCATGTGTGTGTGCTAACATTGTGACTTCTATTCAGTCATTGTCAGTATAAACTGTACATTGGAATCATTTGTAGCTTTAAAAAAAAAATGCCTGTGCCTCACCCTAGACCTAGCACATCAAAATCTCAGGATAGAGTCGCAAGCTAAAAAGCCTCTATTTGAGCCAGGCTCAGTGGCACCTGCCTGTGGTCCCATACTCAGGAGGCTGAAGTGACAGAATCGCTTGAACCCAGGAGTTTAACGCCAGCGGGGACAATAGGGCAAAATAGCGAGAGCTCATCTCATTAAAAAAAATAAATAAATAAAAAATAAAAGCCCCTGTTTTTGTTTTGTTTGTATTTTACTTTAATTATTTTAAATGGAGATAAGATCCCACTATATTGCCTAGGCTGGTCTTGAATCCTGGCCTCAAGTGATCCACACGCCTTGGCTTCCCAAAGTGCTGAAATTACAGGTGTGAGTCACCATGCCTGACCCCCTGTTTGGTTTTGATATCCAGACAAGGGTAGCTTTCTGGTTGTTTATGACAGTAGCAGTGTTGACAAACAACTAATTTTAAAGAGAGAGAGAGCTCTATTGGCTAAGGAAAAATGTATTAGAAAAGATCACAGATTTTTTAAAGTTTTTAAATTTTAGTTTGTGACTTTTGTTTTTGCCAATTCATCAACAAATACATGATGCATGCTTACTCTATACAGTTGGTCCTCTGTATCTGGAACATGGATTCATCCAATCACCAATTGAAAATATTTGGGGGAAAAAAAGAAAATTCCACAAAGTTCTAAAAAGCAAAACTTAAATCTGCCCCATGCCAAGTACTACATTGAATCCATACAAAGGAAGTGGTGTGTGGGCATTGTATTAGGTATTATAAGTAATCTAGAGATGATTTAAAGCATGCAGGAGGATGTGCATAGGTCATATGCAAATACGGCATCATTTTCTATATGGGACTTGATTATCCTTGGATTTTGGTATCTAAAGGGGATCCTGGAACCAATTCGCCCACAGATACCGAGGGACAACTGTATATGGCAGTGCTGGATATTTGATTGGACCTAAAATCAAGTAAGAAACTTCTTTCCCCTGAGTCATTTCTACTCTTTTTTAGTAACCTGTTAATGTTTTAAACCTTAAAACTTTAGAAATTTTTATATCTAAAAAAAGGTTCATAACTTAAATTTTTGTGTGGTAGATCTGGAATATGAAGACCACAGAATGTTCAAATACCTTTAAATCCCTGGGCAGCACCGCGGGGACAGATATTACCGTCAACAGTGTGATTCTACTTCCTAAAAACCCTGAGCACTTTGTGGTGTGCAACAGATCAAACACGGTGGTCATCATGAACATGCAGGGGCAGGTGAGTGTTCAGAAGTACCCTTGCACAGGACCTGTGGGCCATTCCCAAATCAGCACATCCTGGTCCAGGCCCACCCTCCCAATAACCAAATTTGGGTTCCTTTCTCTGTAAAAAGATAGACTGGGAAAAGTAATACAAGTGGCCAAGAGTAGCTTTTTTGGATTTATTTATAGCTCTGTAAACCATCTCTTTGGTATTTCAAAAGTGATCTCCTTTCCCCTGGGTGTTTGTATATTAAGCATTTTCATCCTTTGGATAAATGAAGCTCCTATCTGTCTCTAAGCCTCCTTCAGAACCTCACTGAAGATTTTAAGATAACAATGTTTGTCTGAGTTAGGGGGATACAGTGTAGTATGGATTACCAACTCAGGACATCTCCTAGCTACCACACTCTAAAATGGAACACTACTAGGAGAAAGGCAGCAGTGTCCTCAGTGTATTTTTAGTCAGAAAACCTGCAAGGTTCTCAAGGAATCTCACTTTTGTGGACTGTGAGGTAGCACTGGGGGCGTCAGAAGCATCAAGTTTGAGGACTCAAGTCCTAGGTATGTATGGTAGTGCTACTGGATTGTTGGCCTGGACACTTGGGGATCTTGCTGACCATAGAGAAGACCCAGGGGCTGGTGTATAGTACTGTCTTTCCATTCTTTGAGTTCTATAACTGATGGAGTAGTAGTTCAGAATCCATAGCTGAGATGGCTGGTCTGCAGTATCTTTTGGGCCACTGCATAATAGCTACAGCTGCCCAGTACATCTGCTGAGCACACTTCATAGTTCTGTGCTTGACTTTTAAAAATACTTTATTTTGAAAAAATAATTTTAGATTCACATAGAAGCTGCCAAAGTAGTACAGAAGAGTTGCATGTTTCCCTCTCTCAAATTCTTCCAAGGATAACATCTTATATAATGATAATACAGTGATCATATATAGGAAATTGACATTGGTACAGTTATTAACTCTATTACAGATCTTATTTAGATTTAACCAGTTTTGGTTAAATCTAAATAAGATTTACATGCATTTTTTTCTTTTTTTTTTTAAGCAGGGATATAATCGTTCTGTAACGTTTCATTACACGTATAGAGTCATGTAACCACCATTACAATCAGGATACAGAACTGGTTTTTTGTTTGTTTGTTTTTGAGATGAAGTTTTGCTCTTGTTGCCCAGACTGGAGTGCAATGGCGTGATCTCGGCTTGCTGCAACCTCTGCCTCCTGGGTTCAAGCGATTCTCCTGCCTCAGCCTCCCGAGTAGCTGGGATTTCTAGTAGAGACGGGTTCACTCCAAGTTGGTGAGGCTGGTCTCGAACTCCTGATCTCAGGTGATCCGCCTGCCTCCATGTCCGAAAGTGCTGGGATTACAGGTGTGAGCCACCGTGCCCAGCCAGGATACAGAACTGTTTTATCATTCCCAAAGAAACTCTCACGCTACATCTTTATATTCACATCTTCCCCATAACCCTAGCCCCTGGCAACTACTGATCAGTTTTCCATTGTCATAATTTGTTGTTTTTTAAAAAATAGACTTTTAAGAGCAGTTTTAGGTTAACAGCAAAATTGAGCAGAAAGTATGGGGGGTTCCCATATTTCCTCTGTCCCTCCCATGGGAACAGCCTTCCCCACTATCAGTATCTCGTGCCAGAGTGGTATGTTTGTTACAGCTGATGAACCTGCATTTGGTACATCAGTAACACACAAAGGCTATAGTTTACATTAGGATTCATTCTTGGTGGTGTATGTTCTGTAGGTTTGGACAAATGTATAATGGCAGGTGTGTACCATTAGAGAATTGTACAGAGTAGTTTCATTTCCAAGAAATTCTCTGTGCCCTTTCTATCCTTCCTCCCTCCCCACTAACTTCTGGCAACCACTAATCTTTTTCTGTCTCCATAGTTTTGCCTTTTCTAGGAAGTCATGTAGTCGGAAACATAAAATATGTAACTTTTTCATTTTGACTTTTAATAATATGCATTTTTCTCCTTGTTTTTTCATGGTTTGATAGCTTATTTTTTATTTGCTTTTTTTGAGACGGAGTCTCACCCTCTCCCCCAGGCTGGAGTGCAGTGGTGCAATCTCAGCTCACTGCATCCTCTGGCCCCCAGGTTCAAGCGATTCTCCTGCCTCAGCCTCCCAGGTAGCTGGGATTACAGGCACCTGCCACTGCGCCCTGCTAATTTTTGTATTTTTAGTAGAGACGGGGTTTCACCATCTTGGCCAGGCTTGTCTTGAACTCCTGACCTCATGATCCACCCACTTCGGCTTCCCAAAGTGCTGGGATTACAGGTGTGAGTCAGTCACCATGCGCAGCTTTTTTTTTTTTTTTTTTTTTAACGCTGAATAACATTTATCCAGTCATCTACTGAAGGATATCTTGTTTCCAAGTTTTTGCAGTTATGAGTAAAGCTGCTATAAACATCCATGTGCAGATTTTTGTGTTAATATGTTTTATCTTTCTTTGGGTAAATGCTAAGTAGTGTGATTACTGGATTGTATGGTAAAGTATGTTTAGTTGTAAGAAACTATTAAACTGTTCCAAAATGGATGTATCATTTTGTATTCTCACCCTTGGTGAATGAGAGTTCCTGTTACTGCACATCCTCACCAGCACTGGGTGTGGTCAGTGTTCTGGATGTTGGCCATTCTAATAGGTGTGTAGTGGTATCTCATTTTAGTTTGCATTTCTCTAATGAAATGTGGAAATCTTTTCATGTGCTCATTTGTCATCTGTGTACTTCTGGTGAGGTGTCTGTTTCAGGTATTTGACTCATTTTTCAATTGGGTTGTTTTCTTGCTATTGAGTTTTAAGAATGCTTTATATATTTTGGATAATAGTTCTTTATCAAATCTAGTTTTTACAGATATTTTCTCCCCATCCATGGCTTGTCTTTTCATTTTCTTCCTTTTTTTTTGAGGCAGAGTCTTGCTCCATTGCCCAGTCTGGAGTGCAGTGGCATGATCATAGCTCACTGCATCCTTGAGCTCCTGGGCTCAAGAAATCTTCCCACCTCAGCCTTCTAAGTGGCTGGGACTACAGGCATGTGCCACAATGCCCGACATTTTGTGTGTGTGTGTGTGGAAATGGGGTCTTGCCATGTTGCTGAGGCTGGTCTCAAACTCCTGGCCTCAAGTGATCCTCCTGCCTTAGCCTCCCAAAGTGCTGGGATTACAGGCATGAGCCACTGCATCTGGCTTCATATTTTCTTGACAGTGGCTTTTACAGAGCAAAAGTGTTTAATTTTAATGAAGTCTAGCTTATCAGTTGTTTCATGGATCATGTCTTTGGAATTGTCTCTAAAAAGTCATCAAACTCAAGATCATCTAGATTTTCTTTTTTGTTATTCTCTAAGAGTTTTATATAGAATTTTGAGTTTTACATTTAGGTCTGGATCCATTTTGAGTTAATTTTTGTGAAGACTGTAAGATCTTTATTTTACTGTGTCTAGATTCATTTTCTTGCATATAAGTGTCCAGTTATTGCATGTCTTGTTGAAAACACTATCTTTTCTTTATTACATTGCTTTTGCTTCTTTGTCAAAAATCAGTTGAGTGTATTTCTGGGCTTTGTATTCTGTTCTATTCATCTGTTTGTTCTTTTACCAGTACCTCACTGTCTGGATTACTATAGCTTTGTAGTAAATCTTGAAGTTGGGTATTGTGAGCCCTCCAACTTTGTCCTCCTTTTTCAATATTGAGTTCACTATTCTGGGTCTTTTGCCTCTTTGTGTAAACTTTAGAATTGGGTTGTCAATATCCACAAAATACTTTGCTGGGATTTTGATTGGGATTGTGTGAAATCTATAGATTAAGTTGGGAAGAACTGACGTCTTTACCATATTGAGTCATTCCTATTCATGAACATAGAATATCTCTCTGTTTAGTTCTTTGATATCATTCATCAGAATTTTGTAATTTTCCTCATTTAAATATTGTATGTATTTTGTTAGATTTATACCTAAGTATTTTCACTTTGGGGCTGCTAATGCAAATGGTATCATGTTTTAAATTTCAAGTTAATTCCAGGCCCTAACCTTTGGCAATCACTGATCTGTTTTTCATTATTATAATTTTGTCATTTTGAAAATGGTATAGAAATGGAAGCATATAGTATGTAGACTTTTCGGATTGGTTTCTCTCAGCTTGGTTTATGATGATTTTAATGTTGTATCAATAGAGCAAGCAAAGTCTTAGAGACAGAGTATCATCCTGCATGGGGAAAGCTTCTCATTCTGTTAGAGGAAACTGGGGAGCAGACATCCAGAAAGCTTTGAGAACTACTGGTATATTGATTTAGAAAATTATTTTATGTATGGCAATGAAATTTGCTTAAGGGTAATATGTCTCTTTAGGGCATGATTGGTGATGTGGGATGTATGAATTCTAAATTTTTGTCTGCCATTTAGTTTAGATTACTTATCTACTGAATATTTCCCAGGCACTGGGAGTTAGCACATGCTGAACAGGATTGGAGATATAATTACAAATGATAGTAAACCAGAGTGCAAAATAACAACGTAAAAATGTCATTTGAAAAGGCTGCACATGGTTGAGCTGCTGCTAATCCTGATGTTTTTGTCTTGGGGTGTGGTGTGATCTAGATTGTCAGAAGCTTCAGTTCTGGTAAAAGAGAAGGTGGGGACTTTGTTTGCTGTGCCCTCTCTCCCCGTGGTGAATGGATCTACTGTGTAGGGGAGGACTTTGTGCTCTACTGTTTCAGTACAGTCACTGGCAAACTGGAGAGAACTTTGACAGTGAGTATTACTTACTAAGTTCATCTGAAGAAATATGGTAAGACTTGTGTCCTTCTGAACTCTGAAGTATGTGCCTTTTCCAGACTGCTATCAATGTGACCCTCAGTATAAAAAACATTGTTTTAAAACATTTAGCTCCATGTTAAATTCAAGAAGTAAAATTAATGTCAGCTGCTATGATGATCCCCAAATCTCAGTAGCTTAACACTAAACAAGTTTGTTTATTTTTTATTTTATTTTATTTTATTTTATTTTGAGAAGGAGTCTCACTCTGTCACCTGGGCTGGAGTGCAGTGGTGTGATCTCAGCTCACTACAACCTCTGCGTCCTGGAGTCAAGTGATTCTCCTGCCTCAGCCTCCTGAGTAACTGGGACTACAGGCACATGCCACCACTCCTGGCTAATTTTTTGTATCTTTAGTGGAGACGGGGTTTCACCATGTTGGCCAGGCTGGTCTTGAACTCCTGATCTCAAGTGATCCACCTGCCTCGGCCTCCCAGAGTACTGGGATTACAGACATAAGCCACTGCACCCAGCCTAAAGTTTATTTCTTATTATGTCACAATGTGATGTGAGTTGGAAAACCTTCCTCCATCTTTCTCCTATGCCATTTGGAATATCAGGCCTTGATCTGTTTCCCTTCCACCCAGCTCTGGAAGCGTCATCAGAGTGATTTGTTGCAGATCTGTACCCCCTAACGCTGTGCTTCACGTGTTCCAGGTGCACGAGAAGGATGTGATTGGTATTGCACACCACCCTCATCAGAACCTGATTGCTACCTACAGTGAAGATGGACTCCTAAAGCTCTGGAAACCATAATTCAACTTTTCTTTTTAAATCAGCTTGAAAGCACATACTTAAGGCATATTCATGTAATGTGCTTTTTTTTTTCTTTCCTTTTTTTTTTTTTTTTTTGGCCAACTTTTCTAAGCAAATAGATTGTCTGAATTAGTCACAAGAATAATTTTGTGAAAATTCATGTTTAAGTAGCAAGTACCCCTTCCTTTTTTTAATATATTTTTAAGGTATTAGTTTATCTTCTTCTAACTGGTGCAGTCATTTACTGTTTTCATTAATCTTATACCTGGAGAGTGAAATACTGATATTTCTAGAAAAACATTCTACTTCTTTGATTATTTGAATTGCTGATTAAAATGTCCCTCCTATAGTAAAACTTGTAAATAAGGAACTATATCATATTCAGTAGCTGTGTTCTGTTCCATCTTTTTTTTTTTTTTTTTTTGAGACGGAGTTTTGCTTGTTGCCCAGGCTGGAGTGCAGCGGCACGATCTTGGTTCACTGCAACCTCCGCCTCCCAGGTTCAAGCGATTCTCCTGCCTCAGCCTCCTGAGTAGCTGGGACTACAGGTGTGCGACACCACGCCTGGCTAATTTTTTTGTGTTTTTAGTAGAGATGGGGTTTCACCATGTTGGCCAGACTGGTCTCAAACTCCTGACCTCAAGGGATCCACCTGCCTTGGCCTCCCAAAGTGCTGGGATCACAGACGTGAGCCACCATGCCCGGCCCGTCTTTTTTTTTAAAATATGTTAATAAACTTTATACCTTTCTGGAGACTTTGTTCTAAAATGTAAATAAATGCTCATCTAGTTAACATATTTACTTAGAATTTGGGAGGAGGAGTGACATTATTATCCCCGAATCTCAAGTATAGCAGAAGTGAATTCCTGGGATACTAGGATAGACTAACATGTAAAAAGGCCAGGTGATGCATAGGTTCTCATTTCACTGCCCTCAACTTTCCTCTCCTTCTGAGCTGTGCCTTCTCACATGTTCGGTCAACTCCAGGGAATATTGTCTTCATCTTCTGAATAGAACTAGTTGCAGGATCTGTTACAAGAATTCAGAGTTTTGTCATCTCCCCTTTGTACGTTGTAGGGGATGGTTTGGCATTGGAAATGTGCTGTTTCAAAGAAAAATTAGCAAAAGGACTTGAGATTTGGAAAAGTCTCCTTTGTAATGTGCATCATTACCAGTTAGCTAAAGAAAAACATGTAAAAGTCAACAAAACCGTTGAAAATATTTTGCATATGGACGTCTGTTTCATGTTTCAACTGAAGATGTATAGAGCACCTCTGATGATGAGGAAGATACTGTGCTAGGCATTACTTTCAAGAATGTGAGTTCTTGTTTCCACAGGCCTTTTGTGCCCCCTTTTAAATGTTAGCATTTATTAGGTACAAACTAGTGGGGAAGGTTTTTTTAAAAAAGTTTTGCAGTCTTATAATTTACTTTTTTAAAAAATCTATTTTATTTTTTTGAGATGGAGTCTTGCTTGTTGCCAAGGTTGGAGTGCAATGGTGCCCTCTCAGCTCACTGCAACCGCCACTTCCCAGGTTCAATTGATTCTCCTGCCTTAGCCTCCCAAGTAGCTGGGAATACAGGCGCATATCACCATGCCTGGCTAATTTTTATATTTTTAGTGGGTGGGGGGGTTTCACCATGTTGGTCAGGCGGGTCTTGAACTCCTGACCTCAGGTGATCCGCCTGCCTCGGCCTCCCAAAGTGCTGGGATTACAGGCATGAACCACCGCGCCCAGCCTTGTAATTTACCTTTGGTTGTGACCTGAAATGCAGTATGATCCTGTGTGGGGCACGTAGTAATGTTCAGTGTTTGCTGAATTAATTCTGAGCAGCACTAAGAAATCCCTCTTTCCCAGTCATATTCTGTAACACATTTCCCATTTGCCACAAAACCTGCCGCTTTTTGGCCCAGGTAATGTCATTTGCTGCCATTTTGATGATTTAAAAATGGTCGTGGGAGTTGAACATAGTCATGAATTCAGGATTCCTGAGAATGTAGACAGCCATCCCAGTGGAAAGACACATTCACTTAAGTAAGAGAAATTTAAGTTAGAAAGAGGAAACAGTTTATGCTAAAAAATTTTTTAAAAGTCTTTGAGAATTTTTGATTTAGTTTTGACCTCATGAAGCTGGTAGTTATGATATGCATAGTTTGTACCACTGTTTATGAAGATGGAGAATCTAGTCAGCACGTGTTGGTTTATTCTAGGAATTTTTATGGAACACTTCTGTTGCTGGCACCAAGTGCTGAATATGGTTAAAAAAAAGACTCGCCTAAACATATGGAAGAAGAACATATTAAAAGGAGTAACTAAAACTGATAAAAGCTCAAGTCACCTTTCTGATGATGAGAGGCGGGGCACTTAACGCGAAAGGGTTGGGAAAGGCTTCCTGAAGGCACTGGGAGGCGATCTAAGCACAGGGAACCTTCCCGGGGACTGCAGTGTGGCATAGCGGCAAGGTATGTGCTGGGCAAATGATAGGTGTCTTGGGAGACCAGGCAAACAGAGCTGGATTAGGAGCCATTAAGTATATATTTTTCTTCTTTTTAAATAAAATAATGCACTGGGTGAACATGTAAACGCTGAGTTGAAAATCTGCCTTTCCCAGGTAACCCTTGTTAATCTTTCTACAACCTCATTTCGTACGAACCTGAAAAAGTGTTTTTGTCTTTAAATGCGCACACGGTCCTTAACACTGCTGGGCGCCTAGCCTTTCTGAAGCCCCATGCGGCCGTCCCTCCAGCACTGAAGGCTGGGACAGCCCAGCTCCCCTCTAGCGCCCGCACAGCCAGACCGCTGCAGGGACAGGCGGCGCACGCGCGGGGCCGACGGCCGGATCTGGGGCGCCGCTGCTCTAGGTGGGCGCGAGGCAGAAGTCCCATCTTGGGTCCAGGGCCGGTGGAGCCCCTTACCCGGGGCAGGGAGACCGCGCACCCGCCAGAGCCAAGTGTCAGGGCCTGCAGACTTCGGGTGAAGCCACTGTTAAAAAATTGGCGGTCACATCGTGGTAAGGGCGGGTGGCAGCAGCGAAGCAAACGGGAGTCGGCTGCCGGGAATCAGTGCGCACTTCCTTCTGAATTGGGCGTGTGCAGTGGATTCCTAGGGAAGTGCTCTGCTGCAGCCACCAGATTTAACGGATGCTGCTCTCCAGCTCTTAACATAGAAGCTAAACTGGAGTTAAAATTCCATGAGCAAAAGGACATTTGTCCTATCCCCCATTCAACTGTTGAATTAATGACTGGAAAACATTGCGCGGAGGTATTTTGGGGTGATATGGTTTATTTTTTAAACAGCAAATGGTATAAATCTCAGGTACAATTCAGTATCTTCTTCACCAGTTTTTTTTTCAGCTTGTATTATTACTACCACTAACAGCGTCTGTTGAGCCCTTCATTGCTATGTAAGCAGCCATGTTTAATTCTCAGAACAATGTAATGAGGGTGCGCAAATACACATGAAGAAACAGGTTTCCAGACCTGAGGGACCTAACTCAGTCCAACTTGCATGAAGCTCGCATTGAAAACCAGATGTGACTCCAAAGCTAGGTTTCTTTTCTCTGTTGCCTCACTCTTAATATTGCTTAAGTTTCTCCTCAATCTTTAGGTTTGGGCAGGGGCAAAGAATACATGGGTTGTTCCTCCACATTCTGCAAAAACATTTACCTAAGCAGAGCACAGGTAGTGAGATGAGTAGAGAATCGAATTACAAGATTCTGGATGTCAGTCTTTGCTGTCATTTGTTTGGCTTGTGCTAGAACAGTGGTTCTTAAAGTGTCACCTGATAAATTGTTTGAAAGACACATTATAAGGTCCTATCCCAGACCTACAGAATCAGAAACTGGTGGTGGGGACCCAGCAAGCATGCTCAGATTTGAGAGCAGGTAGACTATAGGGTAGTTTCCGCGTATACAAAAGGTGTTTTAATTCTTGCTGTCAGTCTCAGAAGGTTCATGCCGAGATAACCAAATTTAAATGATAAAGGTGCAAGACTGACTCTTAAAATCACATTTTTTCTAATTGCCATAGCTTGCTAGTGTTCTCATTCACTGTGCTCTTAAAGCTTCATTTTCCACTATTTTAAGAGAAGAAATTGCTATGAAGTGTATGTCCAAATTAGGAAGTTCCATGGACTGAGCTTGTTTAAAACTTGTAATAGGCCAGGTGCGGTGGCTCAAGCCTGTAATCCCAGCACTTTGGGAGGCTGAGGTGGGTGGATCATGAGGTCAGGAGTTCGAGACCAGCCTGGCCAACATGGTGACACCCCGTCTCTACTAAAAGATACAAAATTCGCTGGGCGTGGTGGCTCACGCCTGTAGTCCCAGCTACCTAGGAGGCTGAGGCAGAAGAATAGCTGGAACCTGGGAGGCAGAGGTTGCAGTGAGCAGAGATTATGCCACTGCACTCCAGCCTGGGTGACAGAGTGAGACTTGGCTTCAAAAAAAAAAAAAAAAAAAGATCAACAACAAACTTGCAATAGCAGGGGCTGCCCATTACTTAACCTTCCACAGCTATTTTAACAGAGGTATTCTGTTCCAGTGGTTAATATTAAATCAATGTGTCAGTATTGGTGGCTTTCAACCTTGGCTGCACATAATCATTTTGATGCTTAGGCTACACCCAGCCAAGTTATACAGAACCCCTGGAGGGTGGGACCTGATCAGTGTTTTAATGTTTCCCGGGTAATTCCAATGGTAGCCAAGGTTAAGAACCAGTACCATATGTACAAAAAAGTTGAGAAGCTAATTTCATGGACAGAAAATTTGCCACTGTTCCAAGAGCACTCTCAAGGGACATAATTGGCCTCTACTCCTATTCTCTACAAGTATGAACGAGCAGGAGAAGCATCACAGAGAAAGCAGAGTTAGTGCTGGAACTTGTATTTTTGTGATGTCCTTGGTTAATGTTTTAAGGGGCTTTGTTTTTTCATAGGCTCTCCCTCATTACGTTCTGAGAATTAAATACGGCTGCTTACATGGTAATAAAGGGCTCAACAGAGGCTGTTAGTGGTAATAATACAAGCTGAAAAACTACACAAACCTATCAGTTTCTGCCTCTTCAGGATATAACTATTAGGTTAGTGCAAAAGTAATTGCGGTTTTTGCCATTAAAAGTAATGGCACATTACTTTTGCACCAACCGACCTAATACGACTTTTAGTGTTCTTAGGATTTTTAATTGTAAAACATATGTAACAAAATTCCTAATTTTGCAATTCAGTGGCATTTACAATGTTATGCAACCACTATTGTATTTCCAAAATGTTATCACCCTAAACAGAAGCCCTGTAACATTGTCAATTAACTTCTCCTTCCCCTCCCCTCAGCCTTTGGTACTGTTCTGCCTCAATGCATTTGCCTAGTTTAGTTCATGTAAGTGAAATTATACAATATTTGTCCTTTTGTGTCTGGTTTATTTCATTTAGCATGTTTTAAAAGTTCATCCACGTATCAAACAGGAATGTGCTTCATATTTGGGGGAAGTGTAAAAAGTATTCCCTTTAATGACTGTATTTCACAGTATATTGTACACATTAACCATTTGTTGGTGGACCCTCAGGTTTCTACTTTGGACTGTTGAGAATGCTGCATGCAGTAAACACCATACGAGTACTTTTTTTTTTTTTTTTTGAGACGGAGTCTCTCTCTTGTCACCCAGGCTGGAGTGCAGTGATGCAATCTTGGCTCACTGCAACCTCCACCTCCTGGGTTCAAGCGGTTCTCCTGCCTCAGAATCCCAAGTAGCTGGGATTACAGGCGCCTGCCACCACACCCGGCTAATTTGTGTCTTTTTAGTGGAGATGGGGTTTCACCATGTTGGCCAGGCTGGTCTTCAACTCCTGACCTTAGGTGATCCGCCTGCCTATGCTGCCCGAAGTGCTGAGATTAGAGGTATAAGACACTGCGCCAGGCCTCCATTCTTGTCTTTAATTCCTTTTGTATAGTCATCCCTCAGTATCCATGGGGGTATTGGTTCCAGGACTTTCCATGGATACCAGAATCTGAGGATACTCAAGTCCCTGACATAAAATGGCATGATTATTTGTATATAACCTACACATCCTGCATAATTTAGCCATCTAGCTCTAGGTTAACTTGTAATACCTAATACAATGTAAATACTATGTAAACAGCTGTTACACTGCATTGTTTAGGGAGTAAGTCTGTACATGGTCAGGAAACAATTTTTCCCAATTGTTTTTGATCCAAGGTTGATTAAATCCATGGATGTGAAACCCAAAAAGGAGGGCCAGCTCTGGGTCATGTGGTAATTCCATGTTTAGCTTTTTTTTTCTACTGCAACTGCAACGTTTTACATTACCACCAGCAAAGTACAGAGGGTTCCAATTTCTCCATATTCTGTTTTCCATTTTTTGGATCAGCGCTATCCTAGTAGGTATGAAGTAGTATCTGGTTTTTATGTGCATTTCCCTTATGACTGACAAATGCCAAAAACCTTGTGAGATTTGTAAAAAAATTTTAAGTGTCCTATAAACAATGCTTTTTCTTTTTATTGAGACAGAGTCTTGCTGTCACCCAGGCTGAAGTGCAATTGGCATGATCTTAGTTCACTGCAACCTCCTGACCTGGGTTCGAGCAATTCTGCCTCAGCCTTCCGAGTAGCTGCGACTACAGGTGAGCGCTACTGGCAAATTTTTGTACGTTTAGTAAAGTACACCACGTTTTCACCAAGGTGGCCAGGCTAGTCTCAAACTCCTGACCTCAGGTGATGTGCCTGCCTTGTCCTCCCAAAGTGCTGGCATCACAGGTATAAGCCACCGTGCCCAGCCCTAAACAATGCTCTTAAATGTATTAAAACGCAGGTTTAGCAATTTTTAGAATTTATACATAAACCCAGTGAAAACTGCAATCTGTCACAAGCACTTTTTTGAGCACCGGTCAATTATACTTTCCTGAACATCTGCTTCACATCTCTTAACTTTAGGGTAGCTGTGGCTGTCTGGCACAGACTAAAAGAAGTTGACAAACACAGATGCGTTGGGAACCTTACTTTTTAAACACAAAGTTCTCCTTCTTAAGCTTGTATTCTTTATGAGAACTTGTTCTCTCATGCTCACTCCAATGTATGCATAGTTTTCTAAGTCCCCTTCTTGGCTCATTACCCAGTCCTCCACTTTTACTCTCCATCCTATTTAATATTAAATTATTTAACTATAGTTCAATAGTATTTTTGTATCACTCATTCAGACTAGCTAAATCAAGTTACGTATCTTAAAAGCCAAAACTTGATGATCTGGGGGAAAAAAAAGCCTGTAGTGACACACATTGGAGATGCTTTGTAATTAGTATATTAAGGAGACAATACATTTCAATAATTGCTTAAATTCTGATACCGATTTAAGCATGTGAACATATGAAACTTTTAAACATACAATTAAAGCTATTCATCATAATTTGCTATACTACCAACATTACTTTGGAGCATAAGTCAAATGGTTTAAAGTAATCCTGTAACATACCTAAAGAACACCTTCCTATATTATGCATGCAAATTACTTCTCCACATAAAGGTCTTTTCACTTTAATTTCTACATTACCCAGCTTTGAAGTCACTACTCGGGCTTATGGTCCACAGACAAGGAGGGGGGCAAATGGCCAGGACTGGTCAAGATATATATGGATATATATATATGAATGGCACAGCAGAAGGAAACACAATTCTGGAAGTGCAAGCCTTCAAGAAGCAGCATATTATGATAAACCCCTCCTACAGAAAGGTATCATTTTTATCACTGATACCACAGGATAAATTATGTATTACGCCATCTTCAAGTAACAGTTGAGGCAACAGAATAAATGCAAAGGCATTACAATGAATCCCACTTAATATAAAGAACTATACAGACCAACATTTCTCTACAAATTTTTTTTTCCTCATTGCCAGTTAGATACAGAGTTTTACTTTCATAGCTTAACAATGAAGGGTCATACACTGAAGCCAACACATACACCTAGGATTTCAGTCTAAGCTTGTTCACGTACATAGCTGAAGTCAATTACAAGGTTTGGCCTAGAAATGCTAGGGGAACTTCTTTGTAGTTTTTACAGGTATTAAACTTCATCTTGCACACTGAAGTCATCATACATACAGGGCAAAGTCAGAGCTTTTATATTTGCGTTTATTCATCATTTAACTTTTTAAAACACTACTATAGTTGAATATTAAAACAAAAACAAGAGCAAGTAGTGAGCATATTATGATTACAGTCCTTCACTTATTCACTAATGCACATCAAATGCCAGCAGTGAGTGTTATTCACTGGCCCATTAAGAGGTCTGACACTGAACACCACCTCTGGGATGATGTTCATCATCCTCATATGCTTCTCCATTGTAATGGCGCCGTCTTTCCTGATTTGGATCAAAGTCCACCAGTTCTACTTGATCCATCTCATCAGTCTCTTCCACTTCCTTCCTCTCGGGTAGGAGTTTTTCCAGCAAAGACAGTTTATCAGGAGAGAGAAAGCCATTCTCAGGAAAGTTTACCTTCGAAAGAAATTTTTACTGTTCAATCTGATTTCATCATTAGCTCCTTAGTATCATTAGTATCATGGACCCATTTTCCCCAGAAAAAGACATGTAAACACGTAATATTTAGGTGAATCTGCTAATCTCGGAACAGGCTCTTAAAAGGCACAGTGCACAGCATACTCTGAACTAGAGCTCAAGGATTATGACCACAAGCCAGGCTTTATTAAAAATGATTGTATTAAATAAAACTGCACTTTAACAACCATTGTTCTATCCAGCAAACTGACTTTTTAATACCAAAACCCATCCTGCAACAGCCTAACTCTTCTTACGAGATATTTAAACAAACCTATTCTTACTCTCAAAAGGGTAGTACTCTTTCTTAGCCAAAGATGTTTTTAGGCCAGGTGCGGTGGCTCATACAATTGGGATGACAAATCCCAACACTTTGGGAGGCTGAGGTGGGCAGATCACCTGAAGTCAGGAGTTTGAGACCAGCCTGGCCAATATGGTGAAACCCCATCTCTACTAAAAA
>NC_045447.1:47289779-47352066 GCF_002776525.5 Piliocolobus tephrosceles | reverse complement strand
CTCAAATATTCTTAAAGTACTTTACAGCTTACCTTAAATTCGATGATTAGGCGACCCTTTTCATATGGTCTACGATAAATTGGCATGCCTTCATTTAGTACACACTTGATATCTCCATGCTTGACAATCTGACCTAAAAACATTGAAGCCAAGTTCTTCCTTAAGTACGGTCACATTTTTATGAGGCAGGGAATATAAAGAACAAGAGCACTGTCCTTGCAGCTCATTGGCAGGAATAAAACTTATGTGGCAAAACAATCCTGTTACCTTTCACTTACGGGTTTTCCAAGGGCTGCTAAGAAAGCCAAGACTTTATAACTTCCATCTCAGCCCAGAGGATATGTAACCAAGAAAGAAAAACAATGGGTTTCCCTCAGTGCCTATAACTACACTTTGTTATTGGGAGACAAGGAAAATACTAGAATAGAAAAGAGAAGCTTAAGCTTGTCTAGTTCCCATACCTGGATGAGAGGTGATGACTATGGTTCGGTTGTCAAGAGTGGATATTGGCTTCTGAAAGCCACACAATGCTTCAACCAGCTGTATGTCCATACACATGAAAAGGTCTTCTCCTCGTCTGCATAAAATATGACACATTATTTATATTTTTCAAATCACCAATCAGTAGATGTACCAAAGCAGGCTGTTTTTTTGTTTAATAAAAGCAAAGGGTCTTTTACAAAGACACCCTTTTCTTCCCCAATCGTAAAAATCAAACAGAGCAGAGATCTGGGAAGAACAAACATGTGGAACCTGCCAGCCCTGTTTCCTAGATAAGGTTTCAAAGTCATTCCACACACTCTAGGCAGCCTTTACCATTTACCATCTGTGAATTGTTTCATTACCTAATTTTAAATCTGGTTTCTCAGAGGAAAAAAAAACACAAAAAACTCACAAGAGTGAGGGTTAGGCCGGGCGCTGTGGTTCGCATCTGTAATTCCAGCACTTTGGGAGGCTGTGGAGGGTGGATCACCTAAGGTCTGGAGTTCAAGACCAGCCTGGCCAACATGGTGAAATCCCATCTCTACTAAAAATACAAAAAATCAGCCAGGCATGGTGGCGCACACCTGTAGTCCCAGCTACTCGGGAGGCTGAGGCAGGAGAATCACTTGAACCTGGAGGCAGAGGTTGCAGTGAGTTGAGATCATGCCACTGCACTCTAGCCCGGGCAGGGTCCTAGATAATTTAGGCTTTATGAAATTAAACAATGAGGATACGTCCAATTTAAAGGGACTGTAAGAATTTCCTCATTGACGTACCTGAAATAATAGTTCCTGGCATATTGTAAGTGAACACAACCTTTCATATATAACGTAACAGCCCACTTCCTCCTTTCTCATGCTTAGACTTTCCTCTTTTCCAACCCACATTAATAGAACACCTTTGGGCCAGGCGCAGTGGCTCAGACCTGTAATCCCAACACTTTGGGAGGCCAAGGCAGGTGGATTACCTAAGGTCAGGATTTCGATGCCAGCCTGGTCAACATGGTGAAACCCGTCTCTACTAAAAATACAAAAATTAGCTGGGCATGGTGGCAGGCACCTGTAATTCCAGCTACTCGGGAGGCTGAGGTGAGAGAAACGCTTGAACCCGGGAGTTGCAGGCTGCCGTGAGCCAAGATCGCACCATTGCACTCCAGCCTGGGCTTGTTAAGTGAAACTCTGTCTCAAAAAAATGCTCTTCTCAAATGACAGCATCAAAATCCTGAGCTTGACAACATTTCCCATTGTCTTCAGACATTTGTAAAATATTAGTCTTTTTTTTGAGACCAAGTTTTGCTCTTTTTGCCCAGGCTGGAGCGCAATGGCGCCATCTCAAATTACTGCGAACTCCGCGCCTCCCCGGTTCAAGTGATTCTCCTGCCTCAGGGCCTGCCACCACGCCTGGTTAATTTCTGTATTTTTAGCAGAGATGGCATTTCATGTTGGCTAGGCTGGTCTTGAACTCCTGACCACCCACCTTGGCCGCCCAAAGTGCTGGGATTACAGGCGTGAGCCACCAAACCCAGCCAAAATATTATTTCATTCTAAACCAGTTAAGATGTTCCCAATTTCACCTCCAGTCCATTTAAAAAAGAAGAAAGATGGGTTTTTACTGTCACCCAGGCTAGAATGCAGTGGCATGATCATAACCTTGAACTCCTGAGTTCAAGCCACTCTCCTGCTTCGGCCTCCCCAGTAGCTAGGACTCCTGGCCTCAAGTGATCCTCCCACCTCAGCCTGCCAAGTTGCTGGGAATATAGCATGCACAGAGGGTCTGTTATGTTAGCCATGGACATATTTGACACAAACATGTGCTGTTAATCATCAGTTTTTCTTCTGCTTCAGTGTTCATCATACTCATTATTTAGTTCAAAATGGTAGACCTGAATTTATACTTAGTATTGTTCTAATTTAAGTTTCCTACAGAGATACTTTTGGGTATTTACAATTAAAAGCAATTCAACTTTATCATAAACTTGGGATTGAAAACTGGTGAGAGTTTTAAGGCACTTAAATTGTTTTACAAAGACTGAGGGCAAATTTTTGTCCAGGGATGTTTTCCCCAGCCATCTGCTATTTAGGTTCACACAAAACATCTAATTGAAACACATTTTCAACGTTCCATACTTGAGACAAAAAGCTAAAAATCTGATCCTATGTATTCAACCTCTTATGATCCAAACAATGGTTAACAATCTTTTTCCAGGAAATAGGTTCCAAAAGTAATGGAAAACACTTTAAAACAACAAACAAACAAACAAAAAAAAAAACAAACCAAAACCAACAACCCAAATATGTAAGGTTTCAGTTTGAGTGGTTGATAAAAGTCTTTACCGAGTAAAAACAGCATGGTCCTTCTGATCTAACACAATGATAATATCGCCTGGCTCCAGTCCTGGTTCTTGGTCTCCTTCACCATGGAATGTTATCTTCTGGCCATCTTTCATGCCTAAAAAACATTAATTTTATACTCTTATTAAATATCCAACTAAGGTCAGAATCATAAAATCTATACGTTTGTTTATGCGTAAAAATCACAGAAATAACTAAGAAAGCCCACTTAAGTAGTTCAGTCCAATTTGCTCCTGAAAAAAGGTATCATAGTGGAGAACACAAACTCTAGGGGCAAAGAGACCAGCCCTCAAATCTCAGAGCTGCTATTCACTGGCTGGATTACCCTGGGGAAGCTGCATATCCTTTCCAAGTTTCAACTTTCCCACAGACACCTACACCTCATTAGCAATGTTGAGAGTATTAACTAAACAGGTATATGCTGGTACTAAACCATGACTGGCAAACACTGGTTATAACCAAAAAATGTTAATTATTTCAATTTCATTACTTATAACACATCAAATTACTTCTATTAAGTCTAACAGCAATGTAAATCAAAACCCTTCTATTGTAATATTTATATATAAAACTAAAAAAATTTTAAATCTATAATCTTTTCTTGAGATAGGATCTTGCTCTGTTGCCTAGGCTGGAGTGCAGTGGCACAAACATGGCTCACTGCAGCCTCCATCTCCTGGGCTCCAGTGATACTCCCACCTCAGCCTCCCGAGTAGCTGGGGACCAGCTTTTTTTAATTTTTATTTTTAAACAGAGACGGGGGTTGTCATGTCGCTCAGGCTAGTCTCGAACTACTGGGCTCAAGGGATCCTCCTGTCTCGGCCTCCTATAGTGTTAGGATTACAGACCTGAGCCCCTGTGCCTGAAAATCTGTTATTTTTAAGAACTATTCAGTATAGTCCCCTTAAAAAAGGGTAACTACATTTTGGGAGGCAGAGTCAGGAGGATACCCTGAGGATAGCACCCTGGAGCACAGGAGTTCCAGACCTTGTATCATTTAAATTAAAACAAGCAAGCAAACAAAATAATCAGCGCTAGACCCTCCCTTAGCCCATGTGGTCCATAAAACACAGGGAGAGTAGTATTTTCTAACAGGGCAAAAAATTCTTAAACATGCTTTTTTTTTTTTTTTTTTTTTTTTACTGAGACTTACTGAGACTTCCCTACCCCTCACCTCTGACCCACATATTTTAGTTCAGTAAGGGTTTGGACAACAACTCTTACAACGTAACTCATGTAAGAAAACCTGTGTTTGTAGAATGTTACACCGAAGCAGTTATCTCCTGATTATTTCCCGAGATCACTCTGCTTACCTAACAGAGCAATCGTGTTTCACCTTTTAGTATGGAAAATATTAAACCTGTATAAAAAAAGCCAACAGTACAATGAATTCCTACATATCCATCCAATTTAGCTTCAGCAGTTACTAACTCATGACTAATATTTCATGTATTATACCCCTACCCATGGCCCCCACATATACTTTCAAGTAAACTCCAACCACATCCATTAGCCCACAAATACTTCAGTATGTACCTCTTAAATAAGGACTTAAAAGCCCTATCATTATCATATACTGACAAAATTAAACAATCTGTCTTTAATCGTGTATTGAGGCAAAATAACTTGTTATGCTAGGGAAGCAAACTCAGCTAGGTTTTCCTGAATGAAGAGCAAGGGTAGGCATAGCACAAATGCCTTCACTTGCTGAGGGCATTAATTTCAAGTTCTCACTTAAGAGTTCATTGTTGATAGGTTCTTTCCCCCTCGGCTGTGTTACAGTGACATGACATTATTTGAGGACCTGCATGACATTATTTGAGGTCATTCTGCTAGAAGTCTCAGTTTCCAAGAACCTATCAACGTTAAGTAAAGACTTACTCTATAAGCTATTGGTATGAAGAACACCTCAAAGTATAAACCCCAGGCATGGGCCCACTAAGTGGGAAACACATTAAGTTCAACAACTGGCCAAGGAAACTTATTTTTACCTTTCAATGTACTACATTCTGGGGTAGAAAACCCTGGGGGTGAGAGAGGCCAGTATAATGAGTCACATGATAGAATCCTATTGCAGCCATTTATGTTAATGTAGATTTGTATATTAACAGTTCCAGACTGGTATCACACCATAGTACAGTATAATAGTAGACCCATTTAAAAACAGCAAAATCTGAGAAGAGATTACCATAATGTTGATTTAAGTTTCCTTCTGGGGTTACATACATTTCTTAAAATTTCTGCAATGTATTGCCGTAATACATTTTAAAAGGTTTTTGTAAGCTGACAAGAGTAAAATTTAAAAACCGACAAATCAAATTCCAAAAAAAAAAAAGTTATATAATTATTTCTAAATCTGGAGCCCAATAGGTAGAGAAGTGTCAAGTCTAAAAAAAAAAAAAGGAAAAGTAGTCTAAATTCTTTCAAATTAATTAACGGAGCATTTAAATACAACAGATGGGCAAGTAAGCCAATTAAGTAGGCCAATACGTTTATTTAAACAAGTCCAGGTCAGGTATGGTAGCACAAACCTGTAGTCCCAGCTACCTGGGAGGCTGAGGTAGGAGAATTACTTGAACCTGGGAGGTGGAGGTTAGAGTGAGCCAAGATGGCATCACTGCACTCAAGCCTGGGCAACAGAGCAAGACTCTATCTCAGGAAAAAAAACAAAGAATAGAAAACATGTCCATTAGTTTAAAAAATAAACATGAGGCCAGGTGTGGTAGCTCATGCCTGTAATCCTAGCACTTTGGAAGGCCGAGGCAGGTGATCACCTGAGGTCAGGTGTTCGAGATCAGCCTGGCCAACATGGTGAAACCCCCGTCTCTACTAAAAATACAAAACATTAGCCAGGCGTGGTGCTGGGTGCCTGTAATCCCAGCTACTTGGTAGACTGAGGCAGAAGAATTGCTTGAACCTGGGAGGCAGATGCTGCAATGGGCTGAGATCGTGCCATTGCACACTCCAGCTTGGGAAATGAGAGCGAAACTCTGTCTCCGAAAAAAACAAAAAAATCCATGAATTTTAATGAGACCCAATTCTTCACTTAGCTCCCTTCTCAAATCCTTAAAAGTATGCCTATCCCTTGATCTAATAACTCTTAATTAAGAATGTGTTCAAATAACTTCATTCTGATTTTTTAAAAGATAGAAGAACGATGGTTTAACAGCAGAGAATTAAGTTTGGAACACTATTCAATCATTTACAGGACCACTGATTTCAAAAGATGATCCCGTTTATATTAAATGAGGAGATTCCTTATTTTCTATTAGTAATATACCAATATGTAAAATTATAAGATCTATTTCTGAGTGATAGGATCATATATAACCTAATTAAGAATGGTTTTTAAACAACTATAAAATGTTAATAAATCTGCCACAGCATTCAAGACTTCAGAATAAGTAGCTCAGAACTCACCTTTGTCAATATGAACTTCTAGAATCTTCTTCTCTCGAACTATCTTCCTTCCGTTGCAGCTTTTACATCTATCTTTAGGACTGATCCGCTCCCCATGGCCCTGGCACTCCATGCACACAGACTGAATTTGCTGAACCATTCCAGGTCCTATCTGATGAATTCTTATTTGCATTCCAGTACCTCGGCAATTGGGACAGCACTCTACTGCTCCTTTCTTACCTCCTCTACCTAAATTTAAAAAGAAAATTGAATAACGTATGAATTAGTAGTGTATACAGTAGTAAATGACAATTCCTAAATGCTGTACTTTTAATATTTTCAAAGTCTGATGGAATGCTACCCTCTGAATATATATAACTGATGAAATCATTTTAATGAGTTTTATTCTTATTAGAACATACCTCATTTCCAATAAATAACTTTTACTTATTACGAAAGAGATACCAAACTAGTTTGATCCCAATTATATTTAAAATATACACAGAAAAAAGTGCTGTTATTTCTTCAGGTGGCAGGTTTTCAGTTGGTTTTCTTTGTATCAGCCCTCCCCTCCCCCAAAATCTACATAGTGTACCTGAGTCAATTTTACATATCCAGGAAGTCTTAGCTCCATTTTCAGGTGTCATATTAAAGACGTTTAAAAAAACAAAAAACAAAACAAAAAAAACCCCATACCTTCACATTTGTCACAAATCACATTCTTTTGCAGAGCCAGTTTTCTTGTTGCACCATTATATAAGTCTTCTAGGGTTACTGAGAGCTGATGTACAACATTTTTGCCTAAAACAAAATATTTCTCATTACAAATCTGTTTGACGTTGAATCTTACTTATTTGTGCTAAAAGCACCATAAAAAATGTGAAAGGACAATAAAAGATGAACCTCACAAGGTACATCTGTTGACTACCTACTATATACACAGAATATCCTCAAACTGTGATGTAATCACAGATGAGGGAAAATCAGGTCAGAAATCAAGTATTTGCCTAAGGGCATAGACGTGACCATCTTGGAAATATGGTAAGCAGAAACATTAACCTCAAAGTCACTTGAGAAAAACCAATGTTATTTAAAAGGGCACATTTCACAATAATCCAAACATTCATTTCTGTCACAATACATTCTTTGAAGCTTTCACTTCGTACCGTATTGAGCAACGTGGCCAATTACTTCATCCAAAAATTCTGTAGCACAGTAAATTCTCATTAATCAAGATTGGCCAGGGAAGTTGATGCATTTATTGAGTCACCACAGAAGAGTATCCATTTCTACTTCTTCCTGATTTAGTAGAAAACAGCCCATTTACTACTGGGCCAGCACCGGTTGTTTTAAAGGCCAAATTTCTCATACCTTTTATAATAGAATTGCCCAACAGAACATTCTGCAGTGATAAATGTTTCATATCTGTTCTATCCAACACAGCAGCCACCAATCACATGTGCTTATTGAGCATGTAAATGTGGCCATTTAGACTAAGAAATTGTAGTTTTGTTTTTGTCTTAAATGAATGGAGCCACACATGGCCAGTGGCTCCTAAGGAGTGCCTTACTTCACTTAAATCAGAATGGGAAATGGAAGGTCAAGATCTCATAAGGACACTGAGGTTAGAAATATGAAGTCACCTGCTAATAAGTTATAAGTTCCTAGCTAGTGATCCTTCCACAAGGACTTATTCACATATTACTGCCTTTCCACCAACTGAAAAGAGTTCTCAAACTCGTTTCTGTACATGCCTAATGAACATTTTTACTTTCTAATCAAGCATGAAATACCATTAATTATGTCCTTCTGCTTATAAGCTCCACCTTTAGTTTTGGCACACTAAAATCTAGCTGCCCTTATTTTGTACAGTGTTGAGAGTATAAGGAAGCAAAAATAAAGCTTCTAGAGCTTGATGAAGCACATTTCCCCAAAAATAACCTCTCAATATGATCTAAAGCCACATAAAAGAGCTTGCCAATGTTAACCTGCAGGTCAGTTCTTTGTAAGGTAAGTGAAAAACCACCACTACTGTTTTGTGGACAAATTCTACCAATTTACTAAGCAAGTGATTTGGATTGTGGACTTTCTTTTTAAGGAGTTTAAATATCTTAGAGGCTCAAAGTGAAACTTAATGGCTTGGCCATTCGTTCTAAAACTGGTCCTGCTCATCAGCCCTTGTTTGTATACACTATACTGGGAATAAAGTGAGACTAATTTCTCTTGACTTAAACACTTTATTCCTATGAGCAGTATTTCTAGAGCCCATAGGCCACTTTCCTGATAAATATATTAAATACATAATTTTGACACAATAAAGCTGAAGCAACATTAGATAGGTGGCAGACAACGAACCAGTTTTCAGCCCTGGCTCTGTTGGTTTGCTATATGAGCTTGAAAAAGTTTTACGTTTCTCAACTTTAAGTTACTCTTATTTGAAAAAGGCCACTGTACCTACCATCGAATTCCTTTGGGGAGTGAGGAACACCAAATAAGATCTGTAAGAAGGACTTGGAAAATTATATTGCTATATACTTTCTCCTTTTGTTTTTCTGAGACAGAGTCTGGCTGTGTCGCCCAGGCTGGAGTGCAATCATGCGGTATCAGCTCACTGCAACCTCCACCTCCCAGGTTCAAGTGATTCTCCTGCCTGTCTCCCAAGTAACTGGGATTACAGGCATGCACCACCACGCTTGGCTAATTTTTGTATTTTTTTTTTTTTTTTGAGACAGAGATTCACTCCTGTTGCCCAGGCTCGAGTGCAGTGGCCCGATCTCGGTTCACTGCAACCTCTGCCTCCAGGGTTCAAGCGATTCTCCGGCCTCAGCCTCCAGAGGAGTAGGGATTGCAGGCGCCCACTACCACACCCAGCTAATTTTGTATTTTTTGTAGAGATGGGGTTTCACCATTTTGGCCAGGCTGGTCTCAAACCCTGACCTCACGTGATCCACCTACCTCGGCCTCCCAAAGTGCTGGGATTACAGGCATAAGCCACAGCACCTGTTCTGTTCTCATAATTTGTTTGATAACATCTAAGATTTTTGGAAGCAGTCATTTGCTACCACTCTATTGGCTATTTTTTTAGGTCATTTAAATCTCTTAAAAAAAAAAACGACACCATTGGCCGGGCGTGGTGGCTCACACCTGTAATCCCAGCACTCTGGGATGCCAAGGCAGGCGGATCACCTGAGGTTGGCAGTTCAAGACCAGCGAGACCAACATGGTGAAACCCCATCTCTACAAAAATACAAAATTAGCGGGGTGGGGTGGTTCATGCCTGTAATCCCAGCTACTTGGGAGGCTGAGGCAGGAGAATCGCTTGAACCCAGGAAGTGGTGGTTGCCCTGAGCTGAGATCACGCCGTTGCTCTCCAGCCTGGGCAGTTAAGAGGGAAACTCCATCTCAAAAACAAAAAACAACAACAAAAAACACGACACCATAAATCAGAGGCAGTCTGTGGTCAGTTTGCAACATTATACCAACATGTAAACAAGCATTTAAAATGGGTGATTTCTCAAAGATCTGCTCTGACCAACAGCTAACTTTAGTTAGCTGCACAAAGACTAGATTCTTACCTCTCCTTTCTCTCTGCATCCTTCCTCCTCCTCCAAAAAACATATCAAAGATGTCCATGGGGGAGCCAAAACCGCCACCTGCTCCACCCTCTTTAATTGCCTGTTCTCCTCCTTTGTCATATAATTCCCTTTTCTTTGCATCAGAGAGAACTTCGTAAGCTTGAGAAATCTGTTTAAACTGTTTGAGAAAAGAGTGAATTTCATTTTTTTTAAAAAAACAAGTGTTACCTGGCTACATTACACTTGATCTTAGCTAAAAAGACCAGGAAGTGATCATAATTACTATATTAGATACTCGATTTCAGATCATAATAGAAATACTATACATCTGGCAAAGAACTATTCAGATATGTTTAAGAGTATATACTACTCACCTTCTCTCCTTCATTTGGATTCTTATCAGGATGGTACTTCAAGGCCAGTTTCCTATAAGCCTTTTTCAATTCTTCCTGAGTAGCATTGGGTTTGACCCCCAAAACATCGTAGTAAGTTGTTTCTTTCACCATCTTCTGCCTGAAATAAGAAAATGCAACTTTAACCGGCTTTCAACTGGTAGTTTTTAATTAACAAAAATGAGAGCTAAGGCCGAACAATCTCTTTGCCAAATCCGATTATAAGAACACCACTGCCCCTAAGTTTCACCAAAAAGGTAACAATTCCTGGGATAATTCAGCTATAAACTCCAACAGACAAAACAAACTAATAATCATTACTGGGAAGTAATTCGAGAGCCGCCTTGTAGCACCTGGTTCCCATTCTCCCACACCAAAGCTTCCATACTAATATAACACAACTATTACCTGGATTCTTCCCGTTTCCCTTAGAGGCGGTGACAGTTGTAACCAAAAGCAGCACTGTTATGTTCAGTTTACTGGTCATTACACTATCACCGTCTTTGGTAAATCTGATAAACTCCATACACTTTCCAGAAAAAAACATCTGGGCACACAGTGGTGGGGGGAGAGATTTATAAAACAGATTACCGGCTCCACACAGCAAACCGTCTACCGCCCACGGCTTACAGCTTCTCCACTTTCACGGCCGAATCCCTCTCGCCCCTCAGGCTGGCGGAGTTTACCTGCCAGGTTTCCCCTTGCACTTGGCGCCGACCGTTAAGATTTCCTTCCTTTCTCCCTCCCACCCTGGAACCAAGTGGCGGAGGGGAAAGCCCAGCCCTCAACAAAGAAAAGGAGGGGAGGCAGAGAAAGAGAAAGCGAAAGCCGCAGCCTCCGCCCGGCTCCCCACGCATCCCCCTCGCCCCTAGCTCTCTGTGCGCGTGCGCAGGGTCGCCAACGCCCCCCCACCCCCCAACACCGAGCGCAGACCGGGAGGGGGGCGGCGGGGGCGCGCACGGACGGACAGGCGAAGGGAACAGCTCCTTAGAGATCCCAGGCTGGGTACGGAGGGAGGTCTAGTAAAGGTCTCGGGCCCATTCACTGTGCGTCCCGGGGATGGGTTGCCAGGGCACCGCACCAGCCCTCCAAAAGGGAAATCGTGGGCCCAGGAACTGACAACGCTCCTGCCCACGCGGCCAACGGCCTCCGGACCGCGGCTCCATCGGTTTCCCGGCGCCGATGGCGCCAGCCAGGGGACTGGGGAAAGCTCGAGGGCTCAAACTCACCGGTGCGGGCTGACGCCGGTGTGTGAGGGAGCGGGAAGGAGCGCGGAGCTGTGCGCAGCTCGGGCAGTTACCGCTCCTCCACCTCTTACCGAGCGTTCTGGAAAGTTCCGCCCGGTGCGCCGCAGCCGTCGTCTTTTGTAGCCGAACCGGGGCGCGTCACCCGCCGGAAGTCCCGCCCCTCTCGGCCGCTGCCACCGCCCCGCGGTTACCGGGGCAACGGCGCGGGGGCGCACGGGTCGGGAGGAGCTGCGCCGAAAGGCCTTGTGGGGGTTGGTGCTAACGCGGCTTCCCGACGCTCGTGGAATCTTCTGGAGCCCTTTTCTCCACTCAGCAAGCCCGAGAGTGCGGAAGTCTCCGGCTGGCGGGGCATGGCTCAGGAGCAGTGCAAGTCCTAGCGTTGCCAAACCTGTGGGGTGGCCGCCTCCGCCCGCGAGGGCGGGAAGGTCTCGGGTACAGTGATCCAGCGGGAGCTGTGTGTGAACGGGGAAAGCTCTTGGAACAGTCTTGCCCCCCTCCCACCCTCCTATGGGCGCCTCTTTCAGGGAACCCACTGAGCAAGAAATGCTTGAGCCAGGTGGGTCTAGTCCCCAGACCAATAGCATACGCCTTGGGTTTTGCTGCTTTTCACGCGCGGTCCAAGGCGGCTTAATTCATCAAATTGTGAAGTTTTTAGGGCTCTTTGTGCAAGTCCAGGCCCCTAGACACATGTTATCTGTCCTGGACCTCGCTGACTCCTGCAGATTGAGCGCAGAGTGTCTGGGACTGAGCTAATCAGTGAAACGTTTGAACCGTCTTTGATGCACGGAGGGCCGTGGACCTCTCTGGTCAGGTTTTCACCCAGTTTGGCTACAGAGTAGCAGCAAGAGTGTCTAAAACAATTTGTTTAATTATTTGACCTAACTTTTAAATTCTACGGGTCAGTGAACCTGGATGTACAATCTGCAACGTGAGACGTTGGACTTTAAAATGGTACCACGGGGGCTGAATGGGAATTGGGGTCCGTTTCTTTATCCAGGGGCACAACAGATATGTCAGTATCTAGCACCAAGAAAGATGGAGTTTGCCAGGCTCAGTGGCTCACGCGTGTAATCCCAGCACTTTGGGACGCCAGCGTGGACTGATTGCTTGAGCTGGAAGTTTGATACCAGCCCGAGCAACATGGTGAAACCCCGTCTCGATTTAAAACAAAAACAAAACAGGAGATGCAGAGTTGAAAAACCCCAGTTAGACTTCAGTGAGAAGCCAACAAGTCAACAGACTGCCAGGGAAACCATGAGGTAGAAGTCAGTACGGAGAGCCTCCTGTTAGACGTGATAGATCAGAGAGTTTCCTTGGGAGAAGTGGCAATTGAGCCGAGTTTAGAAAATGGGAGAAGAGCAATGGACAAAGCACAGGGGAAGGCTATACTAAGGTTTGGAAGAATATGGTGTTTTTAGGAAATTGGAACTAATTGGATATATCCAGAGCTAAGGGAGCTAGAATAGCCGGAGGTGAGGCTTCAGAGCTAGTTAGGGCATGCCTTTGTTGGTATATATGCTACGCTAAGAATTTTGAACTTTATCCTTGGAAGCATGGTCATGCTGCCTCTTCAGCCTTTCCTCTTTCATTAATTTTAACTGCATTCCAGTGACAGAACTATCTGTAGTTTCCCATATACACCTTTTCACCTTTGTGTGCTTTTGCTTTGGCTGACAGACACCTGATTTTTTTTAATCTTAGGTGTTGCCTTCTCAAGTATCACTTCTGGTATAACGTTTTTAGTTTAAACCAACCCTTAGTAAACGTCTGATATTACCAGGCAGTGTACTAGGGCTTTGTAATAGAAAAATCACGTAAGTCAGGCCGGGCACCGTGGCTTAAGCCTGTAATTCCAGCACTTTAGGAGGCCGAGGGGGGTGGATCACCTGGGATCAGGAGTTCTAGGCCAGCCCGGCCAACATGGTGAAACCCCTCTCTACTAAAAATAGAAAAAATTAGCGAGATATGGTGGCATGTGCCTGTAGTCCCACCTACCCGGGAGGCTGTGGCAGGAGAATCGCTTGAACCTGGGGGGCGGAGGTTGCAGTGAGCAGAGATGGCGCCACTACACTCCTACCTGGGTGACAGAGCGAGACTGTTGAGTCTCAGGAAAAAAAAAAAAAAAAAAAAATCACGTGAGTCATGGTCCCTGCCTTCAAGCAGCTCACAACATAGGAAACTAGAAACATAAACAGTTGAGTGTTAAATGCTAATAAAGGAAGAGTAAGGGGTGTATGGTGGCTCAAGCCTGTAATCTCAGCACTGGGAGGCCTAGGCAGGCGGATCCCTTGAGTTCTGGAGTTTGAGACCAGCCTGGGCAACATAGTAAGACTTTGTTTCTACAAAAATTAGAGTTAGTGTGGTGCTGTGGGCCTGTACTCCCAGCTGCTTGGGAGGCTGAGGCAGGAAGATGGACCTGGGAGGTCAAGGCTGCAGTGAGTGGTGATTGCACCACTGCACCTCAGCCTGGGCGACAGAGCAATACCCTGTCTAAAAACGAAACTAACAAAAAAGTTAACAGTTTTAAGAAGCATTCTTACGTAAAATAAAAAAACTAGCAATAACTTTGTGTATGGTCTTCGTTTGTATAGAAATGGGATCATACAAGCTTTTTACAACTTGCCCTTTTCACTTTGTCATCTGTGTTAGGATTATTAATCTACCTTGTTATTTTTAATGGCATAGCATGCAGGCACCATAATTCCCCTACTGATGAACATTTCAGCAATTTCCAGTGTTTTACAAACTGCTGCAGAGAAATTAGCAAATATAGCTTTGAGTATTCATGCAAGTATTTCTGTTGGATGGACAGCTAGAATTGAAATTGCTGAGTCAACATGAATGCAGATTTAAAATTGTAATAAATAAGTTTCCATATTGGTTTGTAACTGCTTCCAGCAGTGTGTGAGTAGGCCTTGCCAGTATGAGGGATTCTACCTTTTGTTGTGAAAATCTTTGCTAAACTTGGAGATAAAAAGTGATATTTTTTTGTTTCGAGTTTGTTTATTAGTAAGTTTAACCATGTTTTAAATGTTTACTGACTCTCCTGTCAACTGTTCATATTATTTTACCATTTTTCTGTGGTATAATACCACTATTTTAATAATAGCACTTTTAGGGATAGATATTAGTCTGTCATGTGTTACAATTATTTTCCTTAGTATATTGTTAGCTTTTTACTTAGTATCTATATATATATTTTTTTGGGTCATATAAAGATTTTAATTTTTATGTAGATAAGTTGTGACTCTTCCTTTTTGGCCTTTTTCTTCTCTCCACCTTCCCCTTTACCAGTCTAGCATTATAGATATAAATCTATTGTCCCAGGTTTACAGGTTACGTCTAATACTTTCATTGTTTCCTTTTTTGTTTTTAATTAACAGCCTTGATGTGTTGCCCAGGCTGGACTCGAACTCCTAGGCTCAAGTGATTCTCCTGCCTCAGCCTCTTCAGTACTTGGGACTACAGACATCTGCCACTGCATCTGGAATCATTGTTCCATTTTAAACTTCACATTTTTTATTCCATCTAGAAGTTATTTTGGTGTAAGGACTGAGGATTATTTGTAAGTAACTGATATTTATTTTTCTCCAAATGGCAAGCTAGTTTGTCTAATACTAATCTTATTTTTCCTGACTAACATGAAATGTGCCCCCCAACTTTTGTGTGTGTATGTGTAGAGACAGGGTCTTCCTATGTTGCCCAGGCTGTTCTTGAACTCCTGGGCTCAAGCAGTTCTCCTGCCTTGGCCTCCCAAAGTGCTGGTATTACAGGTGTGAACCACCATACCTGGCCACCACTTTTAATGTATACTAAATTTCCACTGAAATACATGGTACTACTTCCCTTCATTGTTCTTGCTTTTTAGAATATTCCTTGCATTTTTTTGAGTATGTTTATTCTTCCAGAGGAACTTGGGAATATTTCTGGCAGATTCCCCCCAAATCCCATTGTGAGTTTTATTGTGATTACAGTGATTTTATGTATCAGTTTGGAGAGAATTAACATGTTTAAAATGTTGAATCTTCCTACTCATGAACATATAACTGTATATTTACTTTCTTCATTTTTTAAACTAGGTCCTCATCATTTCTTCTTAAATGTGTTACTAGGCATTTTTTATTGTTGCTGTCATGGATGGCTTCTTTTCTTACCATTATATTTTTTTTCAGTGGGATACTTCATACTTTCTTTTTTTTTTTTTGGAGATGGAGTTTCTCTCTTTTTGCCCAGGCTGGAGTGCAATGGCGCCATCTTGGCTCACTGCAACCTCTGCCTCTCGGGTTCAAGTGATTCTCCTGCCTCAGCCTCCCGAGTAGCTGGGATTACAGGCATGCACCACCACGCCTGGCTAATTTTGTATTTTTTAGTAGGGACAGAGTTTCTCCATGTTGGCCAGGCTAGTCTTGAACTCCCAACCTCAGATGATCCACCTGCCTCGGCCTCCCAAAATGCTGGGATTACAGGCATGAGCCCCCATGCCTGACCAATAACTTTGAATAACCACATGGCCATAAGTGTTCATAGAGGTATCTGGAGATGGCTGGAGGCCTGGCAGGAGCCAAATAATAAGGGCTTGGGCATTATGCTAAAACGTTTGAATTTTATTTTGAAGGCTCTTGAGAGACACTGGGGGATTTTAGGGATGGGGTGATATAACCTCTAACAGCTGACTTTTTGTTTCTTTTCTCTTTCCTCATCTTTTCACTTTTGTGAGGACCTGTCAGGCACTATGCTAAACACTACAAATGTTGTCATATTGTAATCCTTAGTGTAACCCTTGTTTTACAGCCGATTTGATTACATTTACATTTCACAATAATCACTTGGGTGCTAATGTGAAGGTTGGATTCTTAGCAGGTTTTTATGGTAAGTGATCAGATCAGAAGTGATGAGGCCTGAATAGAAGAAATGGAGAGGGAGAAAAATAAATACAAATATAAAAACATATAAAGTCTTCGGGTAGAGTCGTGGTGACGATGCATAGGTGGGGAGGAGGCGGAATGACTTCCAGCTTTCTGGCTTGAGCAACAGGATAGTTGGAGATGCCCTTCCTGGGGTAGGGAGCCCAGAAGGAGGAAGAGGAGGAAGAGGCCAGGGTAGGAGCAAAATTGGGTGAAGGAAAAGGTGAGTCCAGGTTTGAATAAGTAGAACTACACCTATACTTTTTTCTTTAATTTAAAAGAAAAGGAGTCAGAGCGGCGGCGGCAGGTCATGCGGGACGCGGATGCAGATGCAGGCGGAAGCGGCAACTGCGAGGATAGCCAGGGTGACCACAGCTGCCCCGGTGGCGCAGACACAGCGGCAGCTCCAGCCGGCGGAGCTCCCCCACCTCACGCCTCAGGTCCTTGCAGAGACGCCACGTCTGTGGCCAGGGGGCCAGGAATGCGGCCGCACATATTCACCCTCAGCGTGCCTTTCCCGACCCCCTTAGAGGCGGAAATTGCCCGTGGGTCCCTGGCTCCAGATGCTGAGCCCCACCAAAGGGTGGTTGGGAAGAATCTCGCAGTGAGCGGCAGGATCTTGGTCGTCCTCTGGGAAGCTGAAGACTGTCGCCTGCTCCGAATTTCTGTTATCAACTTTCTCGACCATCTTTCTCTGGTGATGCAGACCATGCAGCACTTTGGGCCCCCCATTTCCCGCTAAGCCTGGTCTGGGAAAATGGGGCGAGGTCTAACCTTGCGTCTCCTCCTAGGCAGTGCATCCATTCTTCCCAAGGGCAGGGAATTCCCATAGTTGCTACTTTCCTGGGAGGGCGTCATGGTCGGCCTGTACTGGCCTTAGGATACTCAGGGGCCCCTTGTTTTATCTGGTTCTTAAATGTTTGTTACCACAGAAAATAAAACTGAGCTACTGCTACAAAAAAAAAAAATTTTTATCAGCACAAAGTGGAAAGTAAATCCTAACTAAAATGCTGTTTTTTATGTTTGTATAAATTTAAATTTCTTGGAATATTTAGTTTTTAATTAACTGGGGCCAGATTTTTATTTATTTATTTATTTTTTGAGTAGCACCAATCTTCTCTTACCTCTCTGACTCCATACAATTTCAGTCTTTATGAACTCTCCTTCATTCCTACCCCCACTCACCACCCCTCATTTTTTTAAAACTAAACTATTTAAGAGTAGTTGTAGATTTGCAGAAAAGTTGGCAGGATAGTGCAGAGTTCCCATTATTTAGCATTCCGTCTTCCCTATTGTTAAAATTTACATTAAAATGATACAGTTCCCACAACTAATTAATCAACGTTAATACATTATTATTAACTAAAGTTCGTTCTTCATTTGGGTTTCCTTAGTTTTTCCCTTTTCTGTTCCAGGATCCCACCCAGGACACCACATTACTTTGAGTTGTCATGTCCCCTTAGTCTCATCTTGACTGTGACAGTTTCTCAGACTTCACTTATTTTTAAGGACCTTGACAGTTTTGAGGAGTACATACCTTTTTTTTTCTTTTTTGAGACAGTCTTGCACTGTCGCCCAGGCTGGAGTGCAGTGGCGCGATCTCGGCTCACTGCAACCTCCGCCTCCCAGGTTCCAGCGATTCTCCTGCCTCAGCCTCCCCAGTAGTTGGGATTACAGGTGTCTGCCACCATGCCTGGCTAATTTTTTGTATTTTTAGTAGAGATGGGGTTTCACTATGTTGGCCAGGCTGGTCTGGAGCTCCTGGCCTCGTGATCCACCCACCTCGGCCTGCCGGAGTGCTGGGATTATAGGCGTGAGCCACAGCGCCTGGGCAAGTACATGTCTTTTTTTTTTTGAGACGAAATCTTGCTCTTGTCCCCCAGGCTGGAGTGCAATGGCACAATCTCGGCTCACTGCAACCTCTGCCTCCTGGGTTCAAGCGATTCTCCTGTCTCAGCCTCCCACGTAGTTGGGATTACAGGCGCCTGCCACCACATCTGGCTAATTTTTGTATTTTTAGTAGAGTTGGGGTTTCACCATGTTGGTCAGGCTGGTCTCGAACTCCTGACCTCAGGTGATCCGCCCGCCTCGGCCTTCCATCTTAGTAGAGATGGTGAAACCTCATCTTTACCAAAAATACAAAAATTAGCCAAGATGAAGTGGCACGTGCCTGTAGTCCCAGCTACTCAGGAGACTGAGGCAGAAGAATCACGTGAACCCAGCAGGCCTCCGCTGTAGTGAGCCGAGATCGTGCCACTGCACTCCAGCCTGGGTGACAGAGCGAGACTTCATCTCAAAAAAAAAAATTAAAGGAAAAATAAAATTTTGGTTTTCATTTCTGACTCCTGGCCAGAGGTCCTAAAACCCTTGAAATTTCCTAAATGATGAGAGTGATAGTGGTATCTTGTGATTCATAACAAGCCCCTTTCAATCACATCTGAGTTTATATTAATGAAGTGACTTTTGGAGAGCCCCGAAGAATGGCGGGGAGCGGGGAAGAGGGGGCTCTGGTTGCTAGGGGAACTAACCATGTGATTGGAGGGTTGGGACTTTCAGCCTCAAGCCATGACCTCCAGGGAGGAGAGAGGGGCAGGAGATTACCAGTGGGCAATGACTTAATCAATCATGCTTACATAATGAAGCCTCAATTTAAAAAAACCCTAACCAAAGGGGTTTGGAGAGCTTCCAGGTTGGTTTTGGAAGGATTGAGCTCCTGGAGAGGGCCTTTTGAAGATCCATATCCCTTCCCCAAACTGAGAAATGTAAAAGTTATTTCTAAGTTCTGTGAGCTGTTCTAGCAAATTATTGAACCTAAGGAGGCGGTTGTGGGAATCTCTGTGCTGTGGTCTGAATGTTTGTATCCTATCTGACTTCATAAATTGGAAATCCCCAAGTTGATGGTATTCAGAGATGGGGCCTTTGGGAAGTGACTACGTCATGGGATTAGTGGCCTTATAAAAGAAACCCAGGAGAGCTTGTGAGTCCCTTCTGCCACGTGAGGACACAGCTCTGTCTACAAACCAGGAAAGAGGCCCTCACCAGACACCCATTCATCTGGTGCTTTGGTCCTGGACTTCGCAGCTTATACAACTGAGAAATAAGTTTTGGTGTTTGTAAGCTCCCCAGTTAATGGCATGTTATAACAGCTCAAATACATGAAGACACCCCCATTCATAGCCAGTCTATCAGAAGTACAGGAGACCCTGGACTTGCTGTTGGTATCTCAAGTTGGGGACAGTCTTGTGAGACTGAGCCCTTAACCTGTGGGATATGCAATAATGTTGGATAATTAGTGTCCGCATTGAATTAAATTGTAGGATACCCAGTTGGTGTCTGCAGAGAACTAGAGAATTGCTTGGTTTGAAGCCCCTCCACCCTTGACATTTGGTCCAAAGTTTATGAATAGAGGAATAGTTTTCTTTTTAGGCAGAAATTTTTGTCTGTTTTGTTTTATAATATATCCTAAGCATCTAGAACACTGCCTGGTACAGAGTTGGTACTCAATAAATTATGAATGAATGCGCACTGTGCCAGAATTTGTGCCAGGTACTGGGCATATAGTTGTGAAAAAGCGGAGATGGTGCCTGCCTTCTCAAAACGTCCAGCCCAGTACTACACAGTCCAGTGATTTTTCTGCCTGCCTGGGCTGCCCTCCTCTAACAAACATCAGAGTGCCTAATTGCTGAGCTCAGAGTAGACTTTCCTCTTAGCAGTGAGTACTTTTTAGATAGTTTTGTTTTTATGCTTTTTTTTTTTTAATTCTGAAAACAAGAGGAGGGGGAGAGTAATGCATTCTATTTAGTCACTCTAAGTTAAAAGTCTACAATTTTCCTCAGTACAGAGACAAAATAGTGTTGTCTTTAAAGCTCCAGGCCTGGTAGAGAGCTGAAAGAAGTCGTGAGGTACGTTTGGTTTACTTTTTCTTTCCTTTATTTTTTTAAACGTAAAGGAAGATGGTTGTAATGTTTTATACTACTGAAGGGTGAAAGGATGTGCAGTAAACATGTTTATTGCTATCTTTTTTGTAAACTCGAATGTTTCATTTACGAGATCCTGATCTATTTCTTGAGATCTTCTGTGTGCTGTTTGTTGAAATGAATTTTTACATGGCTAAAACACTTAAGAAAAAAAGGAGCTAAAATTGAGTGTATTGAGAGATTATCTGCTGGTTCAGCATACTTCAGATGTTGTGTCAGCAACAGTACTTTCACCCTGTTCTCACATAGGCAATCACACCATCATGGGAAACTCCAAGATTGGGAATATACCTGAAAAGTAGAAAGAATTCGGAAGAATACTGCTGCACAGATATAAGACTAAACAAAATGACTTGTAATAGCCCTTCAAAATCTCAGACTTTTGGTCTAAATAATACAAACTCCTAAATCCCATTTGGCATCATTTATTTAAAAAAATTCTGTTGATAACATTTTGTGTATATACATCTTCTAGATAATTATTTTAATTCTTCACCTCACTTTGTTGTCAAATGTATTCTAACTTATTTGATATTTCATCTGAATTTCCTTTCCTGCACAAAAATTCAGATGCAGATGTGAATTGTTTTGCCCCATAAGCTTGTCAGAAAAAAATTGATGAAACTATCATGGAAATAGCTTTGATTAATTATAAACAACTTCAGTGGTGTCCTATAAGCCCATGATATAACACCAAAATCTACTCTGTAAGGTTAAAAAAACGTTTTCTTGCATGCATATGGCAGCAACCTTGTTTTAAGATTAGTGTGTTGTGACATCCTCAACAAAACACAGAACAAAAGAAAATACAGGCTGGGCGTGGTGGCTCACACCTGTAATCCCAGCACTTTGGGAGGCTGAGGCAGGCAGATCATGAGGCCAGGAGTTCAAGACCAGCCTGGCCAACATGGTGAAATCCTGTCTCTACTAAAAATACAAAAATTAGCCAGGCATGGTGGTGTGTGGCTGTAATCCCAGCTACTTGGGAGGCTGAGGCAGGAGAATCACTTGAACCCAGGAGGTGGAGGTTCAGTGAGCTGAGATCGCGTCATTGCACTCCAGCCTGGGCAATTGAGTGAGGCTCCATCTCGAAAAAAAAGAAAAGAAAATACAACTCAAGCAGTGACCCTTATGCAGGATCTTCTTTAATGCCTTTGATAATTTATAAGGCATTATTATTTGTGTTCCCACATCACCCAGTGTACACATCTCCATCATAGCATTTATGCAAATATGTATACTGTATTATAAACATTGAAGGCAATGCTTTCTTCCAGAAGGGTTCACAGCCACTTCTAAGGATACAACAAATAAACAGAGATAATAGACCCCAAGATGCCATACATTAAAAGTGTGGAGAATGAAGAAAATAAAAACACGGGTAGTAACAAAATGGAACCAGAGACAAAGCTAAAATGCACAGAAGAATGACCTTCACATTTGCTGCAGCTGGGCCATGAATTTGTCTCTAAGCTGACAACCTCATTGGTCCCACAATTCATGATATTTGAAGATAAAACATAAATCCAGTACTCTGGAGAGGTGAAAATATTCCTGGAATGGAGATCAGATTGGAATGTCTCCCAGGGATGCTTATAAAGAGCACATTGTGTTATTTGAGGAGCAGTGCCCTTGACAGTATCCCTGACTGGGTGAGGGATGCCTCTGATGGAAGCACAACAAAGGGCAATTTGCTGAGCTACAGCAATGCTTCTAGGGTGACTGTCTTGGTGATCATGGCTTAACAATGTTTTATCTCCAGCACCTAGTTTAGTAATTGGCATATAGCACGTGTCAAGAAGTGTTTGTTGAGTGAATGTCTAATGGACAAGACCCAGTTTAAGGACTCCCTCTAGGGCGACTCCCCTGATTACCAAGACCTGATGTTCTGCTCCCCAGCTATGCATCCTTTTGTTAAGAACTCTAGCTCCCCAGCTAGGCATACTTTTGTTAAGGATGTCCTGCTCCCCAGCTAGGCATACTTTTGTTAAGCTGTTAAGTGGTACAGCCGTGGAATATTTATTCTACTGTTGGGGTAAACTGTCATTTTCTACCACCTACCATGATTTCTAATAAAGTGCCCTTTAGATATTTTTGTGTTAAATTTCCCTCATCTTCTTCAAATATGGGAGTGAGGCCAGGGGTGTGTGTTTGTACATATTTGCTGGTGGTGGCTAGTGGTGGTGCGTCAAGAAAGTCCTGTACTTAACCACACTGAGAGGTCAGTCCTCAGGTAAACTTATGAGTGCTATTGGCTTAGAATCCTACATGCAGGTTGTTCCTCAGAGCAGAGACAGGGCTGGTAATGGTGCCAGGGTAGGCCTTTGCCATCAGTTTCTGTGCTGAGCATTGGGAAGACCTAGACACAGGCCACAGTAGTACCAGCATTAAAAGGGACTCTGCACTAAATCAGCAGCTACTGACTAGGGGCTCTTTCCACTCCTCTTGGGAGATTGGGGTTGAGTTGAGTGCATAGGTTGAAGTTGTTATTTTTTTAGCTGCCAGAGTTAGAGCCCTAGGGGTGAGGCCTGATGTAAAAGTCCTTCTTCCTGGTGGTTGCCCCGACCTGTCATTACTGACTCATCTCCTTGTTATCACTGACATTGAAAAGGCATTTTGAAGCAGGATCTTGGTCCCATGAGCAGCTTTCTACCTGCCTAGTCATGATGATGTCTTCATTGTGAAGAAGTTGTGATGAAGATAACTGTTCATCTTCTGTTGTGTAACTTTACCTTTTTCTTTCTTCAACAGCAATGGCACTGTCAGATCTAGGACAGGAAACTGGGAAAGGCACTGTAGTAGCTAACAATACAAATTCTGGAAACTGAATCCTGGCCCCACCACAAACAAGTTACTTATTTTTTCTGTGCCTCAATTTCCTTATCTGTAAAATTGGATCATAATAGTATCTAGCTCATAGAGTTATTGTGGAGAGTAAATAAGTTAACATGTACGAAGTGTGCAGAAGAGTATCTACATGTAAATAAACATGTAAATATTTCCTAATAATGGTCATAGAAATCACTATCCTATTCAAACAGAGGAAATAGTAGACCTAGTAAATCAACATTACATTGATTTACTAAAATATTGATTGAGTACCTACTATATGTCAGGGTCTTTTCTAGGTCAGTAAAACAATGTTGACTGTGACAGACACAATCCTTTTTCTCATGGAGCTTACGGATGAGTGGGACACAGACATTAAACTTAACATTTACACAAGTATATAAGGCAACTCTTCTATTAGGAAGTTGAGCCTTGACCCAGATTTCAGACAGTATTATGACTTCCAGAACATGGTAGGAATAGTGCCCTCACCCTTTTTTCAAAAGGGAGTGTTCTGGTTATCTAATGCTGTTTAGCAAGCTGCCCTCAAAATTGGTGACTTAAGGTAACAATCATTGCTCAGAATTCCGCAGTTAGGGCAGGGCTTAGCCTGGATAGTACATCTCTGTTCTGTGTAGTAACTGCTAGGGTGGCTTCCCTAGGGCTGGAGGACCCACTTCCAAGCTGGGTCAGTCGTATACTGGCTGTTACTGCCTGGGAGCTCTGCTGGGACCTCAGTTCTCTTTCATGTGGCTAAGTTGGGCTTACAGCATGGCAGCTGGATCCTTTGAACAGCAGCACCCCAAGAGGATAGGCCACGATGTGTAAGCATTTATTAAGGCTCTGCTTGCATTGTGCTTGTTAATGTGCCATTGGCAAAAGCCAGTCACTTAGCCAAGTCCAGTCAATGTGGAAGGGGACTATGCAAGGGTAGGAATTCTGAAAGGTACGAGAATCAATTAGGTCTACTAAAGTAATTGGCTACCACAGAGAGAAAGGCTAAATGTACACTTTCTAAAAAATTTTGTGTTTTTTTTTTCTTTAATCACATATGCTATATCCTCTCTCTCTAAAATATCCAAGAAGTCACACAGGTTGAAAGTAAGGTCTCTTGTGAATCAAAGCCCTTTTGAGAGTGGTTAAAATTTTTGTTATAGGCCTCATAATTTAGGAGCAATATTATTCTATGAAAGCAGAAGTTTTACTGTGGTTAAAAGTATGGTGAAGACAGTTGATGAAATTGTATTATTTTGACAGACAGAGCTGGAGCTTTGCTTGTGAAAAGAATGACAAAGTAGGAGTGTCTCAGGGTTGTCTGAATGGTGTAAATGTGTAGACATTCAAATTTGTTGTCAAGAGGAACCAAACCATGCTCAGGAAAATGCCACTGGACGTCCAGTCTGAAGTGCAGTAAGAAAGACAAATGGGAGAAAGCAGCAATGCAATATTGGAAAGACTAGCAGTAAGGAGACTACAAGTTCAGGAGAGTGGAACGGCTCAGCGCTGAGGCTGTGAAAGGTGAACGTGTGCTGCAACTGTCCTCACTAGACTGAAAGGTCCTTAAGGGGAGGAGTTGTGTCTGGCTTGTTGACTCAACATGGACCCCACTGCCTGACACAGAGAAGGCACTCTAAGTGTTTGAGGAATGGATACATTTTAAAGAAATGCAGAATTGGAAACCATTTCCTCTCTTTAAGATCCTGGTGCCATAAAATAATTAGAGTAACCTTTTAAAAAATATGGCACGCCACTGATTAAAATCCTTTAATGGTTCCTCATTTCACCCAGATATCCACATGACGACTTCTTTCAGGTGTGTGCTTAAGAGAGGCCTTCCACACTACCAAGACATTCTCACCACTTTTTTTTTCTTTTTTTTTGAGACGGAGTCTTATTCTGTCACCAAGGCTGTAGTGCAGTGGCACAATCTCAGCTCACTGCAACCTCTCCCTCTCAGGTTCAAGCAATTTTCATGCCTCAGCTTCCCAAGTAACTGGGATTACAGTCATGCACTACCACGCTCTGCTAATTTTTGTACTTTTTAGTAAAAAAGGGGTTTCACTATGTTGGCTAGGCTGGTCTTGAACTCCTGAGCTCAAGCAATCCACCTGCCTTGACCTCCCAACATGCTGGGATTACAGGCATTAGTCACCGCACCCGGCCATCCTCACCACGTTCTGTATCCCACTCATTTTTTCTTTGTAGCATTTACCCTCACAAGACCTATATCTTTCTTTGCTTATGGTCTGCCTCACCTGTTCAGACTGTAAGCTCCTTGAAAGCAGGAACTTTTTTTTTTTTGGAACGAAGTTTCACTCTTTGTTGCCCAGGCTGGAGCCCAATGGCGTGATCTCGGCTCACTGCAACCTCTGCCTCCCAGGTTTAAGCGCCTGCCACAGCCTCCTAAGTAGCTGGGATTACAGGCGCCTGCCACCACGCCTGGCTAATTTTTGTATATTTAGTAGAGACGGGGTTTCACCATGTTGACCAGGCTGGTCTTGAACTTCTGACCTCAGGTGATCCACCCGCCTCAGCCTCCCAAAGTGCTGGGATTACAGGCGTGAGCCACCACGCCTGGCAAAAGCAGGAACTTTGTTTTGTTCACCGTGGTAGCCCCAGCTCCTAGAGTGATTCCTGACATACGGAATTTGCTCAGAGTTGAATGAATGAATGAATGAACTAGCCAATGGAGAGCTAGAGTTGTTTTGGTTTCATCTGACTGGAGGCCAAGGCCCTGAGATTACGGGATTTGGGTATCTGTGTGGGCTCCTATAGCCATGTCTCTCCCACTTGACGAGTAAGAGGAGCTGGTCTGACAGTGCCAAGAGCCCAGGCCCTCCTGTTCTGGGAACTACTGTTGCCTGTCTGTGATTGTGAGATTGAAGGCCCAGATACTATAAGGTTGTTATGGTTTGGAGATGGTGCAGAAGGCAGCCCCATCAGTCTTTAAAGTAGCCAGAGAAGTTTCTAAGTTTCAACCCAAGATTCTTGACTGAGTGGGTTTAAGAAATTGAAGGAAAGGCCCAGTGGTTGGGCAAATAGGCAAGGAGAGAGTGGTAGATGAGATTAGAGAGATGGACAAGAACTTCTGTAAAACTGACCAAACAAGGGAGTTTATTCTTAATTTGATTGAGCATTGGTAAAAGATTTAAGCAGGGGAGTGACATGACCAGGTTTGTTTGTGTTTTGAAAAATACTTTTTCCCTTCTTATTTTTTTTTTTTTTAAGACACAGGGTATCGCCCTGTTGCCTGGGCTGGAGGGCTGGAGTGGCATAATCATGACTTACTGCAATCTTGGACTTCTGGGCTCAAGCAGTCCTCTTTCCTCAGTCTCCCAAGTAGCCAGGATCACAGGCACATACCACCGTGCCTGGCTAAATTATTTATTTATTTTTTTATAGAGACGGGGTCTCACCTTGTTGCCCAGCCTGGTCTCAAACTTCTGGTCTCAAGCAGTCTCCCTGCCTCGGCCTCCTAAAGTGCTGGGATTACAGGTGTGTGAAATAGTTTTTTTAGTTGCAGTGTGATTGGATTGGAGGGGGCAAGAGTGAATTAGGGAGAAAAGAAAGAATAACATTCCAGAGAGAATAGCATGAACATCAAGGAACTCAATATACTGATGTATTGAGGTGGGGGAAGGGTAAGAAGTTCAATATTGCTGGTACAGGGCTGGGACTAAAGAGATGGTGGAAGGCAAAGCAGGGTAAGTTAGAAGGCATTCCTGTGCCTTTCTTCTTTATGAGAAGTTTTAGGATAGACCACTATAAGATCTGTGTTTACACAGATCAGCATTGCCGAATTGAAATAAAATTTTCACACAAACCACCAATGATATGAATGTCAGTGCTTGGGATTATAGTAATCATCTCCTAAACTCTTAAAAATTAGATCCTTGAAAGAGTTCAGAGTTAGATTCAAGAAATCAGCACATAGTGGGAGAAGTTAACCAGTCCTAAAAGCGGGAGTTGAAAATAATAGAGTGTAAATTATAGTTGGAAGATTGTAAAGTGAATTTACAGGGTGTAGTTTATGGATACATCATCATGTTTACACTGTAATGTATAGAACAGAACTGCTCAACTGGTGTCCCAATTACAGGTATGATTACCAAGAATTTGAAAAGATTATCATTAAAAAATCTTAATCAGGCCCATGCAGTGGCTCATGCCTGTAATCCCAGCACTTTGGGAGGTAGAAGTGGGTGGGTCACCTGAGGTCAGAAGTTCGATACCAACCTTGCCAACATGGCAAAACCCCATCTCTACTAAAAATACAAAAATTAGCCGGGCATGGTGGCACATGCCTGTAATCCCAGCTATGGGGGAGGCTGAGGCAGGAGAATTGCTTGAACCAGGGAGGTGGAGGTTGCAGTGAGCCAAGATCATGCCACTGTACTCCAGTCTGGGTGACAGAGTGAGACTCCATCTGAAAAAAAAAAAAAAATCAGAAGCTGTGTGTGGTGGTTCACACCTGTAATTCCAGCACTTTGGGAGGCTGAGGCTGGAGGACTCCTTGAGGCCAAGAGTTTGAGACCAGCCTGGGTAACATAGTGAGACCCTGTCTCTCATTTAAAAAAAAAACTTAGAGATTGTATAGCTATTTTATCATGAAACCTTAATGTCATAAAGGTTATATTTACAGAAATATACTCAATTTCCTCATGAAAAAAATCTAAAAATATTCTACTTGGATATGTAGCCAAAATCAACATTATTTTCCCCAATACTTTGTTTTTTATTTATCTTATTACATATAATTATAAAGAAAACATAAGGACAGTTTTTTCACCAAGCTCCTCATAGGCCTCCCCTCAGATTTACCCCCATGTGTTCTGCAAATATTAGAATTTTATCTTTGTGCCATGACATAATGAAATTGGGAAGCAGTAGGAGGTTAACTTACCTAAATGAAATGATATCATTAGAAAATAGGAGGAGTGCATTAGGTTGGATTCCCCCAGAGCAGACACTGTCACAAGGATTTGGAATGCTAGTACTTTGGAGATGATCCCAAGAACTACCAGTAGGGGAGTGAAGAAGTGATTCAGGGATGGGAAGGAAACCAGAAGAGGAGGGGTTGATAGGCAGGGTACCCCTCTGGGCAGCCTGGGCTCAGTCTTGCTGGGGAGCGTTGGGGAGACAGTGTGGTACACACATCGAAGTTGTTTTACCCTAGGAGTGAGAAAGCATGTTTACCTACTTTTTTTTAAACATCATTTTCGTTACTCTCAGTAGCATAAATCCCCCACTTTAGACCTGTATATGGTCAGAGAAGGCAATGTCGCAGTTCTTGCAGTAAGATGATTTTGGACATATGAAACATGCAACTAAATTTCTGTTTCACTGGATTTTCATTCTATCACCACTAAATAACTTTTATGATTTGGCATCAGACCTAGGACTGCCTACAGAAAAGAGTATGTTTTGTCTTGTCCAGCTGATGCTGCCCCCAAATCTCCCTTGAGTCAGTGAACTTCTGTCCCTTTGTTCAGGCTGCCAGTGTCCTTTGCACTGCATCAGTAAACTGCTAACCACTTTCCACTTTTCTGCTTTTGCCATCCCCACTAGTCCATTCTTGCTCACAGCAGCAACAATGACCTTCATAAAATGAACATCAAATATGTCACTTCCTAACTAACTCTTTAGGGGTTTTTCATTGAATGATGAATCCACATACAGTTCTTAAATGGTTTACTATTGTCCTTGCTCAGGCCTCCTTATCTTCCTTTCACTAACTCCATTGGATTTTCACCTCCGCTGGACTTCTAGCAGCCCTAAAAAAATAATCTAAAAGCCCTGCTATTGGGCCTTTGTACATACTCTTTCCTCAGTTTGGATCACAGACCTAGAATATGCTTCCATCAAGTCTTGATGTGTTTGTTTCCTTTCTGTCTTTCTGGACTCAGTTTAATTGTCCTTTCCTCAGATAGGCCTTTCTTTTTTTTTTTTTCTGTTTTTTTTTTGAGATGGAGTCTTGCTCTGTTGCCCAGGCTGGAGTGCAGTGGTACGATGTAGGCTCACTGCAAGCTCTGCCTCCCGGGTTCGTGCCATTCTCCTGCCTCAGCCTCCCAAGTAGCTGGGACTACAAGCACCCGCCACTACGCCCGGCTAATTTTATTGTATTTTTAGTAGAGATGGGGTTTCGCCATGTTAGCCAGGATGATCTTCTTGATCTCCTGACCTTGTGTTTCGCCCGCCTCAGCCTCCCAAAGTGCTGGGATTACAGGTGTGAGCCACCGCGCCTGGCCAGATAGGTCTTTCTTGATAACCCTCACAACCCTCTCCCTCCCTACTGTTTTCTGGAGAACTCTGACTAATACAACTTTCCCAAAATGCCAAAACAAAATGAGGTGTCCCAGCTATACTGTCTCTCAGAATTTCATATTTTTCCTTCTGAGCAAGTCTCTGGACCAGGCAACCATAGCCTCTGGCTTCACCTGCTTTTCCCTTAGACCAAGTAGGTACTTCTGCCTCCAACTGCTTTTCCCTTAGAACAGAAGTCTCAAAATCTTAAAGAAAGAAGGGCTGTCAGGGGGCCAGACAGGTTATGAGTGAGTGGGTGGAGACAGTGGCAAACTGGAGAGCACATGGCAGCTATTCACAATTCTAGCTGTTTGTTGTTGGACTTGGCTGGATTTATTGATTTTTTTTTCCCCGAAGAGATCAGGAATCCTGATTTTTAAAGAAATTTCTTTCTATTAAAATTTTTTTGTAGACACAGGGTCTTGCTATGTTGGCTGGGCTGATCTTGGACTCCTTGCCTCAATCTGTCCTCCTAACTCATCTTCCCAAATCCTGAGATTACAGGCATAAGCCACTGAGCCCAGCCAGAATCTGGGTTTTCATGTGAGATCTCATTTCTAACCGCTGGAATTAAAACAAACAAACAACAAAGCCCTAGGCAGAGTAGCCAAAGACAATCTTCAAAAAAAAAAAAAAAAGAATAAAGTTCTTATACTTCCTGATTTCAAAAAGTATTACAAAGCTATAGTAATCAAAACAGTGCAGTACTAGCATAAAGACAGACATACAGACTGATGGAATACAATAGAAATCCCAGAAATAAATCCTTGCATAAATGACTAAATGATATTCAATGAGTATGTCAATACCATTCAGTGAGGAAAGGGCAGTCTTTTCAACAAATGGTATTGCTAAAATCTAGGTATCCACGTGCAAAAAACTGAAGTTGGAGCCTTACCTTACATAGTACAGAAAATGAACTCAAGGCCAGGTACACTGGCTCACACCTATAATGCCAGCACTTCGGGAGGCTGAGGCAGGAGGACTGCTTGAGCCCAGGAGTTCAAGATCAGCCTGGGCAACATAGCAAGACCTCTGTCTCTATAAAAAAAAAAGTATACAGACTTGGTGGGACATGCCTGTAGTCCCAGCTACTTGGGAGGCTGAAGTGGGAGGATTGTTTGAATCTGGGTGGTCAAGGCTGCAGTAAGCTGTGATTGCATCACTGCACTCCAGCCTGGGCGACAGAGCAAGACTCTGTCTCACAAAAACCAAAACAAAAAAACCACACCTCAAAAATGGATCAAAGACCTAAGCATAATACCTAAAACTATAAAACTTTTAGAAGAAAACATAGGGAAAAAGCTTCATGACAGATTTGGCAATGTTTTCTTGGATATAACATCAAAAGACAGGCAGCAGAAGTAAAAATAGGTAAATTGAAGTACTTCAAAATTAAGTTTTGTGCATCCAGGGATACAGCCAGCAAGCAGAGTGAAAAGCACCCTGTGAAATGGGAATCTTATATTTGATCAGAGGTAAATATCCAGAATATATAAAGAACTCCTACAACAGGGCCGGGCGCGTTGGCTCAAGCCTGTAATCCCAGCACTTTGGGAGGCTGAGACGGGTGGATCACGAGGTCAGGAGATCGAGACCATCCTGGCTAACACGGTGAAACCCTTTCTCTACTAAAAAATACAAAAAACTAGCTGGGCGAGGTGGCGGGCGCCTGTACTCCCAGCTACTCGGGAGGCTGAGGCAGGAGAATGGCCTAAAGCCGGGAGGCGGAGCTTGCAGTGAGCTGAGATCCGGCCACTGCACTCCAGCTTGGGCGACAGAGCGAGACTCTGTCTCAAAAAAAAAAAAAAGAAAAACAAATTTCAATGGCTTTAGGGGTACAAATAGTTTTTGGTTTCATGGATGAATTGTATAATGGTGAAGTCTGAAATTTTAGTGTACCTATCACCCGAGTAGTAGTTACACCCAATATGTAGTTTTTAAAAATCTCTCACCTTCCTCCCACTCTCCCCGCTTCTGAATCTCCAATGTCCATTATACCACTCTGTATGCCTTTACATACCCAAAGCTTCACTGCCAATTATAAGTGAGAACATGTGGTATTTCGTTTTCCATTCCTGAGTTACTTCACTTAGAAAAATGGCCTCCAGTTCCATTCAAGTTGCTGCAAAAGACATTATTTCATTCTTCTTTATGGCTGAGTAGTATTCCATAGTGTATATGTACCACATTTTCTTTATGCACTCATCAGTTGATGGGCACTTAGATTGGTTCCATGTCTTTGCAATTGCGAATTGTGAAAACAGGATCTCGAAGAGATATTTATACACTCATGTTCATAGCAGCATTATTCACAATAGCCAAATGGTGGAATATCCACAGATGGATGAATGGATAAAGTATGGTGTGTACATGCAATGGAGTGTTATTCAGCTTTAAAAAGGAACTTTTTACACATGATACAATTTGGATGAAACTTGAGAACATTATATTAAGTGAAATAAGCCAGTCACAAAAGGGCAAATACTGTCTGATTTTACTTACATGAGATACCCAGAGTGGTCAGACTCATGAAAACTGTAAGTAGAATGGTGGTTGCCAGGAGTTGGGGGGAGGGAAAATAGGGAGCTATGTAATTGATACGGAGTTTTTTTTTGTTTTTTTTGTTTTTGTTTTTTTGTTTTTTGAAACAGAGTCTTGCTCTGTTGCCCAGGCTGGAGTGCAGTGGAGTGATCTCGGCTCACTGCAACCTCCGCCTCCTGGGTTCAAGCAATTCTCCTGCCTCAGCCTCCCGAGTAGCTGGGACTACAGACGAGTGCCGCCACGCCAGGCTAGTCTTGAACTCCTGACCTCAGGTAATCCACCTGCCTTGGCTTCCCAAAGTGCTGTGATTACAGGCATGAGCCACCGTGCCTGGCTGAGTTTCAGTTTTTCAAGATGAAAAAGTTCTGGTGATTAGTTGCATGGCAATATGAAGTTCCTGATAGTCTTTTTTTTATTATTCTCTCTTTTTTTTTTTTTGAGACAGAGTCTCGCTCTGTCGCCCAGGCTGAAGTGCAGTGGCCGGATCTCGGCTCACTGCAAGCTCCGCCTCCCGGGTTTGCGCCATTCTCCTGCCTCAGCCTCCCGAGTAGCTGGGACTACAGGTGCCCACCACCTCGCCCGGCTAGTTTTTTTGCATTTTTTAGTAGAGACGGGGGTTTCACCGTGTTAGCCAGGATGGTCTCGATCTCCTGACCTCGTGATCCACCCGTCTCGGCCTCCCAAAGTGCTGGGATTACAGGCTTGAGCCACTGCGCCCGGCCGAAGTTCCTGATAGTCTTAACTGCCTGCCATACCTTTAGCTATGCATTGTGCTCTGTGATATTGCTTTTCTGGCCACTAATTCACTATAGACAATGGACTAGGCCTAACAAGCAGGACATGGAAACTCTGCTCAATTTTGCACATTATATATTAAATAATGTAATTAGAATGATCCAATCCAACTTTTGGATGCAGGACACACAAAGGCAGGTCAAAGAAGCACTCTTAACCCAGAGGGATGCTTAATTTTGAGGGAACAACAAAACTGGTCATGTCACCAGAGTTGCCTCTTTTTATCTTAAGCAGTTGTGAACAACATTCCTCAGCTGTAAGGCCTATGTGGCTGCTGAAATGCTGCTTGTATTTTCCCACTTCCTCATATGACCCTAATATAAACCTGCATCTTCTTTGCTAACAAAAGCAAGCCTGTCTTCTGTGTTTCTTGGAACATCCTCCCACCTTCTGTCTTGAAAGCTCTGATAGCTCCATCATACTGTTAAGTCTCTGCTTTTCCATGGAAGGAAACAATACTCTACCTTGATGAAGAATGTGACTCCTTAAGTCTCAATTTTGTTAAAGAAAAAAATATTCAATGATACTTGCTGAAGCATGGTAAAGAGGACTTTATTCAGGAACTTCATGATAGGTATATAAAGCTCACTGCAACAGGGTTTTGCAGTGGAAGAGAGATTGGGCTCAACTCCGAACAGCAGCATGGGCAAGTGGGAATTTATGGCCAAGGAGCTGTGTAGGGGTCAGTGGATGGAAAATTACTAAGAGGAAACATCAGGGGTAAAGGAGATTCTGGCTAAATAGACCTAATAGGATTCTTGCTGGAGACAGGCCAACGTAATCAGACATCACCTGGGGGATGGTGGCGACTAAGGAACCTGATCAGATATTGAGAATAACCACATAAGGCGGGGTGGTGGTGGTGGTTCTTGCTAAACTGACTTAGCCAGGGTCTGTGCTAAAACTGGATTTTACAGGGAAGTGCACAGATGGGCCTAGCAGAAAATTCAGAAACGTAATTCAACCAAAGAATCTTTGCCAGTGTGTTGTAGTTGAGAAAAATTATAAACTATACTTTTACCAACGAGATAGGGATTGTTCCTTCTGCCAAAATGCCTTTGAATAATTGCAATATGATTCTTAGGGAACGTTTTGGAATTGCTGTAAAAAATCAGCACACGCATCTTATCCCTGCATCCTGCTTTTTTTTTCTCCGGATTGCCCCTCAGTTCATTTAGTGTAGACAGCACTACAAAAATCTTAGCAGGTTTCCCCGCCTTTTACCTCTCCATTCTTTCCTCCCTGCACAAGGGAGAAAGCGGACTGTAGTTTAAAAAGCAAGTGGCAGTGCTACAGCAGGTTGTCTGCAGCAGTAGAGATGGCCTTAAAGGTTGTGAACATCTCCTTATGGAGTATCGAGAAGCTGCACAGCCACCTAGAAACGTCCACAGAGGGATTGGGTCTGAAATATCACCCAATTCAGAGACTGTGAGGCAGTGACAGGCGAGTGGCCCTCAGGTAGAGAGAGATGGTGAGAGAGCTGGTCCCTACAGGCATAACTGCCACGATTCTCACTTGGACGACGGCCCAGAGAGAACCCAATTGGGGCGGACGCTTTTTGATCTGGGAACTGGGCCAGATTCTTTCAGCCAATCCGTTAGAGAGGTGCTGCTGACGTTACTGGCCGCGCTCCAGTCGGCTTCTGATGTCATCCCGCAGCGCCGGAAGCGGTGAGGCACACATGAGTAACGTGAATTTGTCCGTCTCCGACGTCTGGAGGTAAGGCGATTGTCAGCCTATCTCTGCTGGCTGGGCTCAGTGCCGCGGGTGAGCGTCAGGCCGAGGCTGCCCCTACCCTTGAGTGATGTGCCTTGAATGATGCTGCTTTCATTCGCTGCTCTAGCGGCTGCTTTCTCTGTCCTCCCGTCCTACTCCCTTGGGCTGTTTCAGCGGGCGCTCCTGTTGGTCTTCGACCCACTTTGTGTTTGTTCACGTGTGCTCCCGACACCTGTACGTACCTTGGTCACAACACCAGCAGAAAAAATATGAGAGAGTAGGCCCTGTCCAACCAAGGAGGCGGCCCAGTTTGTCGGGAAGGACAGCGTTTCCATTAGAAATGCTTCGTGAAAGGCACTTGAGGGACCTTAGCAGCATCCTCAACAGGCCTTGTAGGAATGCCAGAAGAAGCAATCCTTGGCCGGGCGCGGTGGCTCATGCCTGTAATCCCAGCACTTTGGGAGGCCGAGGTGGGCGAATCACCTGAGGTCGGGAGTTCGAGACCAGCCTGACCGACATGGAGAATCCCCGTCTCTACTAAAAATACAAAATTAGCCAGGTGTGGTGGCGCATGCCTGTAATCCCAGCTACTCGGGAGGGCGAGGCAGGAGACTCTCTTGAACCTGGGAGGCGGAGGTTGCGGTGAGCCGAGATTGCACTTCAGCCTGGGCATGCCAAGAGTGAAACTCCGTCTCAAAAAAAAAAAAAAAAAAAAGCCTTTCCCCATACATACCAGTGATAGTGGCTCAACATAGCGGGGATGAAATTTCTATTTGGAATTACTGTGGTCCAGGTTTGGAACTTTTGGGGGTTGTTCATAGCGAGGCAATACAGATTTGTGCTCGTTCTTATTATACAGTTATTGCTTTTCTTTCTGTCTTGTCTTCTCTTGTCTTTTTGAGACAGAGTCTCACTCTGTTACCCAGGCTGGAGTTCAACGGCATGATCTCGGCTCACTGCAACCTCCACCTCCCGGGTTCAAGCGATTCTCCTGTCTCAGCCTTCCAAGTAGCTGGGATTACAGGCGTGTGCCATGACGCCTGGCTAATTTTTTGTATTTTTAGTAGAGATGGGGTTTCACCATATTGGCCAGGCTGGTCTCAAACTCCTGACCTCAGGTGATTCGCCCCACTCGGCCTCCCAAAGTGTTGGGATTACAGGCATGCGCCACTGTGCCTAGCCACAGTTATTGCTTTCAAATGATCTTTTTATATGTCCACAGCTCCTGCTCCTACCTTCACTATTAACAACAGCAATAATAGTGTTGAATGCTTTTTATCAGACACTAAGCTTTACATACTTTGTCCTTTAGCTCTTGTGACAATCCCATGGTGCAGAGCAATTGTTAATACCGCTTGACACTTTAGGGAATGAAGACTTGGAGAGGTTAAATAACTTGCCCCAAGTCACACAGCGAGTAGGTGGTAGAACCAATATTTGAATTCAAGCAATCCAACTTCAGAGGCCTTGATCTTCGCCACTGTTCTATATTGTTTTTCTTCGGCTGTCCATTAAGTTCCCAGACACCTACTCTTTGTTACCTTTTATTTTATGGAGAAAATTAGGATCATGAGACGTGCTTTCCCTCGCATTTCTGCCTCTGCTTTCCCTTTTAAAGTCATCAAGATTTATACCCTTTACTTTTCCTTTTGTCTCAGAGGATGAATTGTCTTTCTAATCAAAGCAATTTATTTGTATTTGCTTCTGATATTTTATGCTGTCACTTATGAGACCTTGTTTTCATTTGTCATTTCTGTCTTCCAGTCATGTATAAGCAAGGCCAGGTTTCTCAGATCTCTGACAATTCCCCCTGCCGAAGAAAGAAAAAGTCCTTGGTGATCCATTTTAACTTTAGCTGTCATCCAATAACTTTCTTTCCCTTTATGTCTAAACTGTTTTAATGAGTATTCTAAACTCTGCCTCCATTTCCTCACCTTTTGTTTCCTTCTGTATCTAGCTCTCAGACCCATCATTCCCCTGAAATTTCACCCCAAGGTCACCAGTGACTGATTATCAAACCAGATAGACGTTTTCCAATTATTGCTGGATCTCTTTGCTGCTTTTGGAACTTGGTCATCCCTCTTACTCCCTTCTTCTTTGCTTTACATGTCAGTGCTCTCAGATGATTTATTCAACAAGTATTGATTGGGATACAGAGATGAACAAGGCACATAAAGTGTTTTCTCTTTAGGAATTTACATTCTAGCTGTTCTTCATGTGCCTTTCTTACCAGTCATTTCTGCTATGGGTAGTCATTTTCCTCCTTCCCTAAATGTTGGGTGTTTCTGTTGTTTGTTACTTTGGCATATGAGCAATGAAAAACTGTTATTTTCATTCTGTACACATTGCCTGAGTGAACCCATCAGCTGGCTTGGTTTAGCAACTTCCTACATGCTCCCAAATTGAAGTTGTCAGTTTAGACCTCTCTGAGCTTTACCCTCACCTCTGACTATCCTGCTGGACATCTCTGCCTGCAAGTCCCACAAACACTTCAAATTCAGATGACCGAAACTGAACTCAGCGTCTTTCCTGGACGTAACTCTTACCACATTCATCACTAAGTCCTGATAGTTTTAGCCGCTAAACATCTCTCAAATCTGTGCAGTCTTCTCCATCTCTACTGTTGTCCTTTTACCTGCAATATCATGGCCTTCTAACTGATTTCCCTGCTTCTAGGCCTTTTCCCCTGTATCTGTTCTCCACAGTACTCCCCTCCACTCCCAGATGGTCTTTGGAAACAAGTCTGCATCAAATTCCTGCTTAATCTTTAAAGATCTGCCCATGCATTCATCCATTCTTTTCTCTAATTCATTCAGCAAACATTCATTGTCTACTGGCTTGCAAAATCCATTGAAAGTTCTCAAGTTTGAGCTTCTCAGCCAGGGCTCTGCCTCATCTGAACCCTGCCTGTATCTCCAGCCTCTTCTCTGCCTCATGCTTTAGGTTCCAGCAACACTGAATGGCATCTTCATAGGTACTGTGCTATTTCTTCTTTGTGTATTTGCCCTTGTTCTCTTTGCTTGGAATCTTCTCCCTGTTTCCTTTCTCCACCCCCTCCTCCTCACCTAATTAGGCTGCTCCTTTTCACCTAATTAACCCAGTTTATAAATGGGACTCATTTATAAAGTTTAGGTCCACCTCGTCCAGGAAATTTTTTTCTGACACCTCCTTCCTCCCAGTCTCGGTTGGGTACTCCAGCATTATGCTTCCACCCTTTGTATAGAGCAATCATCGTATTTACCACATCTACTATTAATATAATTGTTTCTGTGTTTCTCTCCTCTACAAGATTTATTGTTTTATAGATGAGGTCTTGGTATGTTGCTCAAGCTGGACTTGAACCCCTAGGCTCAAGTAATCCTTCCACCTCAGTCTCCCAAGTAGCAGGGACGACAGGTACGTGCCACCATGCCTGGCTAAGACTGAGTTTTTTGAAGGCTGGGCTCATATATTATCTCTCTATTCCCAGCACTAGAATGGCACAAGGTACACAGGAGTGTAGTAATTTTGACTGAATGATCAAATGAATGAAGCCAAAAGTTATATGATGCGGTGGTTAAGAACCCATTCTTTGGAATTCAAATCGTAGCTCTGGCACATATTGGCTATGTTACTTGAACATGTTACTTATCTTCTCATCCTTAATTTTCTCTTCTTAGAATGGAGTTGGGAGTATTAAAATGAGACCATGTAAGTAAGACATTTAGCATATTTCCTAGCATATAGTATGCACTTGATAAAGGTATGCTGAAAACCAGGGGATCCTAAAGTAAAGGCCAGGCCTAGCCTAGGACAGTGATCTCCAGAAACCCCCCTCATTGTTTTGTGAATGCATAGACAGTGATGCAGTCTGTTAGTAGGGAGATTATAATCTTGTTTGGAAAGTAGAATTACATCCACATTAAACATTCAGAGAACTGTGAGGGTAGTTTGTCCACATCCAATAATAAGATGTAGAGAAGAGAAGACAGCTCAGTGAAGGCCTTAGGGAGGAGGTGAGGCTTGAAAGTTAAATAGGATTTGGGTTTTAGGAGAAAGGAATACCAGGAGACCATATTAAGAATGACTTAGGCTGGGCATGGCTCCTACCTGTAATCCCTGCACTTTGGGAGGTCAAGACAGGAGGATGGCTTGAGGCCAGGAGTTTCAGACCAGTATAGGCAACATAGTGAGACCCCATCTCCATAAAAAATAAAACAAATTAGCAAGGCATGGTGGTATATGTCTGTAGTCCCAGCTACTCAGGAGGCTGAGACTGGAGGACCACTTTAGCCCAAGGAAGTTGAGGCTGCAGTGAGCTGTAATGATGCCCTGCACCCAGCCTGGGCAACAGAATGAGACCCTGTCTCAGAAAAAAAAAAAAAAAAATGATTTATTTGGGAGATGCTGTTCAGTATATTATACCTGAAGGGTATACATACAGGCATACCTTGGAGACATTATGGGTTTGGTTCTAGACAACTGCAATAAAGTGAGTCACATGAATGTTTTGGTTTCTTAGTGCATATAAAAGTTATGTTTATACTATACTGTAGTCTGTTAAGTGTGCAGTAGCATTATGGCTGAACAAACAATGTACATACCTTAATTAAAAATACTTCGCTAAGAAATGTATCAGTCACCAGAGCCTTCAGTGAGTTGTGATCTTTTTGCTGATGTTGGGCAGGTCTTGCCTTGATGTTGGTGGCTGCCGACTGATCAGGGTCACGGTTACTGAAGATTTGGATGTCTGTGGCAATTTCTTAAAATAAGACAATAGGCCGGGCGCGGTGGCTCAAGCCTGTAATCCCAGCACTTTGGGAGGCCGAGACGGGCGGATCACGAGGTCAGGAGATCGAGACCATCCTGGCTAACACGGTGAAACCCCGTCTCTACTAAAAAAAATACAAAAATCTAGCTGGGCGAGGTGGCGGGCGCCTGTAGTCCCAGCTGCTCAGGAGGCTGAGGCAGGAGAATGGCGGGAACCCGGGAGGCGGAGCTTGCAGTGAGCTGAGATCCAGCCACTGCACTCCAGCCTGGGTGATAGAGCGAGACTCCGTCTCAAAAAAAAAAAAAAAAAAGACAATAAAGTTTGCTGCATCGATTGATTTTCACAAAAGTTTTTCTGTAGTAAGTGATGCTGTTTGATGACTTTTTTTTTCTTTTTGTCTCATTTATTTTTTGAGCCCAGTTTATGGATTTTTATAGCATTTTACCCACAGTGTAACTTCTTTCAAAAATTGGAATCAGTCCTCTTAAACCCTGCTGCTACTTTATGAGCTAAGTTTATGTCCTGTGTTGACATTTCTTTTTATTTATTTATTTTTTGAGATGGAGTCTCACTCTGTCACCCAGGCTGGAGTGCAATGGTGTGGTCTCAGCTCACTGCAACCTCTGCCTCCCGGGTTCAAGCGATTCTCCTACCTCAGCCTCCTGAGTATTGGGATTACGGGTGCCTGCTACCATACCTGGCTGATTTTTGTATTTTTAGTAGAGATGGGGTTTCACTATGTTGGCCAGGCTGGTCTTGAACTCCTGACCTTGTGATCTGCCTGCCTCGGCCTCCCAAAGTGCTGGGATTACAGGTGTGAGCCACTGCACCCAACCTCTTCTTTTTTTTTTTTTTCTGGAGAGACAGAGTCTCTTTCTGTCATCCAGGCTGGAGTGCAGTGGCACGATCTTGGCTCATGCCAACCTCTGCCTCCTGGGTTCAAGAGATTCTCGTGCCTCAGTCTCCTGAGTAGCTGGGATGCCAGGCGCGTGCCACCACACCTGGCTAATTTTTGTATTGTTAGTAGAGACAGGGTTTCATCACGTTGGCCAGGCTGGTCTTGAACTCCTGACCTCAAGTGATCTGCCTGCCTTGGCCTCCCAGAGTGCTGGGATTACAGGCATGAGCCACAACACCCAGCCCTTTGTTGACATTTCAGTAATGTTCACTACGTCTTCACCAGGAATATAATTCATCTTAAGAAACCATTTTCTTTGCACATCCATAAGAAGCAGCTCCTCATCCATTAAAGTATGATCATGAGATTGCAGCATTTCAGTCACATCTTCAGGCTCTACTTATAATTTTAGTTCTCTTTATTTCTGCTAAAATATCTGCTTTGAACCTCTCAAAGTCATCCATAAGGATTGGAATCAGGCTGGGCGCGGTGGCTCAAGCTTGTAATCCCAGCACTTTGGGAGGCCGAGACTGGCGGATCACGAGGTCAGGAGATCGAGACCATCCTGGCTAACACGGTGAAACTCCGTCTCTACTAAAAAAAAAACTAGCTGGGCGAGGTGGCGGGCGCTTGTGGTCCCAGCTGCTCGGGAGGCTGAGGCAGGAAAATGGCGTGAACCCGGGAGGCGGAGCTTGCAGTGAGCTGAGATCCGGCCACTGCACTCCAGTCTGGGCAACAGAGCAAGACTCCATCTCAAAAAAAAAAAAAAAAAGGGTTGGAATCAACTTCTTCCAAATGCCTGTTTATGTTAATATTTTGACCTCCTCCCATAAATTACAGATGTTCTTAAGGGCATCTAGAATGGTTGAATCCTTTTCAGAAGGTTTTCAATTTACTTTGCCCAGGCCCATCAGAAGAATGTGTTTCTTAATTAATATACCCTTAAGAAATGTGTTTCTTAATTAATAACACTTGAAAGTCAGAATTACTTCTTGATCTATGGGCGGCAGAATGGATGTTGTTTTATCAGGCACTAAGGCAATATTTATCTCCCTGTATAATATATCTCCATCAGGGATCTTGGGTACATTATCAGTGAGCAGTACTATTTTGAAAGGAATCTTTTTTTTTATGAGCAGTAGTTCTTAACAGAGATCTTAAAATATTCAGTCAGTCATGCTGTAAACACATGTGCTGTCATCCAGGCTTTGTTGTTCCATTTATAGAGCACAGGCAGAGTGGACTGAGTATAATTCTTAAGGGCCTTAGGATTTCTGAAATGGTAAATGAGCACTGGCTTCAGTTTAAAGTCTCCAGCTGCATTAGTTCCTAACAAGACAGCCTGTCCTTGAAGCTTTGAAGTCAGGCACTGACTTCTCTCTACCTTTGAAAGTCCTAGATGGCATTTTCTTCCAGTAGCATCAGAGATCACTGATCACAGATCATTGTAACAGATATAATAATAATGAAAAAGTTTGAAATATTGTGAGAATTACTAAAATGTGACAGAGACACGAAGTGAACACATGCTGTTGGGAAAATGGCACCGAAAGACTTGCTTGACACAGATTTGCCAGACTGTCAATTTGTAAAAAAGTGCATTATCTTTGAAATGTAATAGAGCAGAGCACAAAGAAGGTATGCCAGTATGTATGTGTTTCTTGGGGAAAAGAAGAGAGAGAGGGATGGGCAAGTGGGACTAGTTCTGTGAAGAGGAAAGGAAGGTAAAATACGTAACCACTGTGGAGTTACAGTATGACGAGCTTAACTTCAGGCCTGAGGGACTTGAGATGGATCAGGGCAGGGCAAGTTTCCAGGACTGTGGTGGATATTGTGGTAGCCTCCAGCCACATGGAGTTATTTAAGTATTAAGTAAAAAATATAGTTCCTCTGTTGTCCTAGCTACATTTTAGATGCTCGATTGTCACATGGTGGGTAATTTATTGGACAGCTCAGGTGTAAAACATTTCCATCATTGCGGAAAATTCTGTTGGACAGCACTATTTGAGGTTACCTGATTTCTGGCCTTGTGTGTTCTATCAGATCACTTGAGTTCTTTAAGGAATAATCAGAATTTCTTTCTGACAAATCCCCTCAGCTCTAGAATGAAAGATAAAGAGCCGGGCTGGGCGCGGTGGCTCATACCTGTAATCCCCAGCACTTTGGGAGGCTGAGGCGGGTGGATCCCCTGACATCAGGAGTTCGAGACCAGCCTGGCCAACATGGTGAAACCCCGTCTCTATTAAAAATACAAAAAGCCGGCGCGGTGGCTCAAGCCTGTAATCCCAGCACTTTGGGAGGCCAAGGCGGGCAGATCACGAGGTCAGGAGATCGAGACCATCCTGGCTAACACGGTGAAACCCCATCTCTACTAAAAATACAAAAAATTAGCGAGGCGTGGTTGCAGGTGCCTGTAGTCCCAGCTACTCGGGAGGCTGAGGCAGGAGAATGGCCTGAACCTGGGAGGTGGAGCTTGCAGTGAGCCGAGATCCGGCCACTGCACTCCAGTCTAGATGACAGAGCAAGACTGTGTCTCAAAAAAAAAAAAAAAAAAAAAAAGTACAAAACTAGCCAGGTGTGTTAATGCACGCCTATAATCCCAGCTGCTCAGGAGGCTGAGGCAGGAGAATCGCTTGAACCCATGAGGTGGCGTTTGCAGTGAGCCAAGACTGCCCCATTGCATTCCAGCCTGGGCAACAGCAAAACTCCATCTCAAAAAAAAAAAAAAAAAAAAAGATATAGAGGTGAAAAATAGATAATTGGGATTTATCCACCTAGATGTGAGAATGGATAGGATTGCCCAAAGAGTGGAACAGAGCATTCCATCATAAGAAGAGCCATGGAAGGGAGAGAGAAGGCAGGAAGGAAAACTGGGATAATTATTACTCTCATGCAGAGTAAATAGCCTTTGATAATTCACTTGTAAATATCTATTGTATGCCCGCTGTATGCCAAGTGTTAGATTAGGTGCTAGGGGTATATTGATAAGCAAACATGGCGTGACCACTGTTACAGAGTTTTCAGTTTATGGAGTTTTACAGGAGGGACTGGGTTGAAGATTCAGGAACGCCCATCCTTTTGCACTTGCCATATTGTAAAACACTGCATTCCTAGAAGTTGGAATTGGAGGCTGAAACGGGTGAAGTTATTATTTAAGGTTAGTTACATAACCATTGTGCAGTCACTGCTTCAGCTTCTCAGGAAGTAGTAAAAAGAAACACCATAACTTGAGAACTTTGGGGGAATAAAGTATCTGTATTGATGGAGGGCAGGAAGGTAGTTCCTATTATCCTGCATCTGTCAGCCATACTCTCTGCTGCCCACTGGATTCCTCTCTATCCCTGCTCTCAAAATCTGTTCTCTTCTGGCTTCTCTTATTGTCAGTGTGAGTAGTCAGTCACCACATATTTCCCAGTGCCTGGTGAAGACATACTTCACTTCTCAGTCTGTTACCTGCTCATTCATCAGTTTCCAGCAAGTACAAACAGATGCCCCTTGGAACGCACAGCATTTAAAAATGGGACCTGCCCATAGCACCATCATCATTTGAGGCTCCAGGTTTAGGATTTTAGATTTATAGCTGACTCTTCATGCACCTGCATCAGTTCCTTCACAGAGACTTGCTGAATTGTCTTTTTGACCTCTCTGGCCCACATTATATTAGCAGCCTCTTCACTAATCTCTGACTCTAGATTTCTCCATGGTAGACTGCCTACACACAGCTGTTAAGTGTTCTTTGGATGCTGTTGTTTTACTGTGAAGCTCAAAACTGGCAGTTGTCTCCTCTTGATTATGTTAAATGTGAACTTTTCAGCCTAGTATTCTTTTGACACCTCTTGTCTTTTTTTGTGACTCTCCGAGGCAGCTCCTGTGGTTTGGTCAAGTAAATCTGCTTTTACCCTGACCTATGGCTTGCCATTGCCGAAATCTGTGCTGTCACTTGTGCTTTTTAAAATAGAATGGCCCCTCCCACTCCATTTCTTCTTTATCAGTCCCCTTGGCTCCTAGCCGTCTCTAACCAGGAGGTTTCTGGAAGCCTGTACTGGCTAATACAGGACTTTTTACCTCCTTAGTGCTCATATACTCGCACTAAAATCTTATTCATTTGAATTTACATCTCCTCAGCTGTCGTTTGCTCACTTTGCCTTGCATTGTCTTGTGTTTGCAGATGGAAATAAAACTGATTTTTAAAAATCAGGTTTCTTTTTTCTTTGCTTATGGACATGAAACTTGTGCACAGGGTATAAGTGCTGCCTTGAGTGTAGGCAGGTTTCCAGGAGAGGCGTGTTAGAGGCTTGAGGACTGATAAGAGTCTGGAGTCTAGAGAGGTATCCTCTCTCTGCCCATAATTCCCTGTTTCACCTCATTGGGTGATCTCATCCTCTCTCTTTGCCTCAGCCTCTGTGACATGTTGATGCCTCTCAAATATATGCATTTAGTCCATTCCCCTCTCCTGAGCTTCATTCCCATATATCACAGCTTGAGTCTTGGATCTTCCACAGGCAACTTAAACTAATTACATTTCAATATGAAATTGGTCCTTCTTTCTTCACCTTCCTTTTTATCTCCAAATTACATCTCCTTGTGTATTTTTCATTTTGGGTAATGGGCATCTTCCAAATTAGAAGTCTTTGGTCAGTGTCTCTCTCTCTTTTTTTTTTTTTTCCTCAAGATGCAGTCTTGCTGTATCGCCCAGGCTGGAGTACAATGGTGCGATCTCGGCTCACTGCAACCTCTGCCTCCTGGGTTCCAGCGATTCTTCTGCCTCAGCCTTCTGGGTAGGTGGGACTACAGGCATCTGCCACCACGCCTGGCTAATTTTTGTATTTTTAGTAGAGACAGGGTTTTACCATGTTGGCTAGGCTGGTCACAAACTCTTGACCTCGTGATCTGCCCACCTTGGCCTCCCAAAGTGCTGGGATTACAGGCCTGAGACACTGCACCTGGCCAGTGTCTCCTTTTATTCCTTTGTCATTCCCCAGGTGTCATCAGTAATTAAGTATGTCTTCCAGATTTCTCCTGGCTCTTCTTGCTCTTCATCCCCTTTGCTTCGGCCATTGTTGAGGCCTCATCTCCCTTCTGAATTTCTTGTCTTTCTCTTTTATTGATAGTCCACAACAAGCCATAAGGGTTGTTTTTCAAAAGAACATCAGCACTTCCATTGTTTTGCAGGTTGTGTATTGCACAAAATTGCCACGTTCACACTTTAGAAATTGTAGGTTTGCAGCTGGGTGTGGTGGCTCACGCCTGTAATCCCAGCACTTTGGGAGGCTGAGGCAGGCGGATCACCTGAGGCTGGGAGTTCGAGATCAGCCTAACCAACATGGAGAAGCCCCATCTCTACTAAAAATATAAAATTAGCTGAGCGTGGTAATACATGCCCGTAATCCTAGCTACTCGGGAGGCTGAGGCAGGAGAATTGCTTGAACCCAGGAGGCAGAGGTTGCTGTGAGCCAAGATTGCGCCATTGCACTCCAGCCTGGGCAACAAGAGTGAAACTCTGTCTCAGAAAAAAAAAAAAAAAAGAAATTGCAGATTTGCATATTTATTATGACTGTCTTCTGGCAGATGGGAGTAAAATATATTGTTCTAACATCAGTATGTTATGACAAGGAAGGAAAACCTATGACACAGACACCTAAGCACTAGAGAACATCTTTTTTATGTCCTTAGTTCTCTGGCAGGCAAACTCCTCATCCTTTACAACCGCACATTAATATGCCTTCCTCGTGAAGCCTTTTAAAATATTATCCACAAGAGTCAGTCAGTCCTTTTACTCGGCTAATGCTATATTTGGTTACTCTCTTCTTGTAGTGTTTATCACATTATACTGTAAATATTGGTATATGATTCTCTCTGTCCTACTGTACTCCAGGATCCTCAGGGACAGGGACAATGTCCCTATTTTATTCATCCTTTGACTTTCAATATGTAGCCTAATGTCCAGCACATATCAATACATGTGTAACAGGCCAGGTGTGATGGCTCATGCTTATAATCCCAGCACTTTGGGAGGCCAAGGTGGGTGGATCACCTGAGGTCAGAAGTTTGAGACCAGCCTGGCCAACATGGTGAAACCCCGTCTCCACTAAAAATACAAAAATTAGGCCGGGCGCGGTGGCTGAAGCCTGTAATCCCAGCACTTTGGGAGGCCGAGACAGGCAGATCACAAGGTCAGGAGATCGAGACCATCCTGGCTAATACAGTGAAACCCCGTCTCTACTAAAGAATACAAAAAACTAGCTGGGCGACGAGGTGGGCGCCTGTAGTCCCAGCTACTTGGGAGGCAGAGGCAGGAGAATGGCTTAAACCTGGGAGGCGGAGCTTTCAGTGGGCTGAGATCTGGCCACCGCACTCCAGCCTGGGCGACAGAGCCAGACTCCGTCTCAAAAAAAAAAAAAAAAAAAAACTACAAAAATTAGCCAGGTGTGGTGGTGGGTGCCTGTAATCCCAGCTACTCAGGAGGTCGAGGCAGGAGAATTGCTTGAACCTGGGAGGCGGAGGTTGCGGTGATAGATAAATAAATAAATAAATAAATAAATAAATGTGTAATGAATATTTGATTGCTTAGCATGATTCAGTCAGGGATGTAAATACTTACTCACATTATCTCATTTAATCTTCACAACAGCCTCCTGAGTCCCATCATTATCATGGTTTATAGGTGAGAAAATTGAGACTAGGGTGGCAAAGTCACTTGCCTCAAGATGAACAGCTGGTAAATCACATGCATGGTGGCACCAGGTGTGGTCCTGGAGGACTTGTGCTGGTGGATCTGTTTTTCTAGTGATTCTCTTGTTTTGTCCCTCAGAGTGATGATGCGGGTGTGCTGGTTGGTGAGACAGGACAGCCGGCACCAGCGAATCAGACTTCCACATTTGGAAGCAGTTGTGATTGGGCGTGGCCCAGAGACCAAAATCACTGATAAGAAATGTTCTCGACAGCAAGGTAACTGGTCATAGAAATGTGGAGACTACTATGTTTGGTTATGTGGCATAGTGATAACCAAAGATGCATATTTTCTGGGTGCTCTTGATGGAAAATCTATTGTCTGCCAAAAATACAGCTCAGGAACTGAGCTCTTTTAGCCAACACCAGGGCTCTATTTATTCCTGATTCTGCCCTCCCAGTGTGGTAATGTTCCAGGCAGGGTGGGTGAAGGTTGGGAGCAGGCAAGTTCATCCTGTTACCATGGGATGGTGGAATTGAGTCCTGCCCTTTCCCCAGGGACATTGCTCAATGGGCAGCAAGATGTAAACTCTGGAGTCTACAGGTGAAACCATGTCTCTCTGAGAAGTAATGGGGTAGTGCCATCCTTTACATATTGCCTCATGCAGAGAGTAACATCTTTATGAGACAGTGGCATCTAGCACTTGTCTTAGGGTTTAATAACATGAAAGTCCTTGCCCTCAGAAAAAAATCCTTACCATGTATCTTGTTTTTTCCTGTAAACATGCACACTGCTGCCTGGAGTGTGACTCCCCACAGCAAGGTTTCCCAAGGGTTCTGAACTTAGAGAGAGTTGGCATCTGCAGCACTGATTATGATCTTTTCTATATGAGTTAATCTAAGTGGAGGGATACAAAGCCATGCCTGAGCTGGGTAGGCCCAAGATGCAGAAGAAGCAGCTGCTTCTCTCTCTGTTCCCTTCCTCACAACAGCAACTGAAGGGGCATGTATGTGGCACCCTGTCCTCTCTGGGGAGCAGCTATGGTGGTTCTTCTTTCCTCCCTGTTTCAACTCCAGATACCTTGTTCATTTATCAGAACAGGAATGCTTAATGTTCTTAATGTTACCACTTCTCACACATGCTCAGATTGTTCTGTCTCTGCAATCATCTTTCTTTTTTTTTTTTTTTTTTTTGAGATGGATCTCAGCTCACTGCAAGCTCCGCCTCCCGGGTTTATGCCATTCTCCTGCCTCAGCCTCCCGAGTAGCTGGGACTACAGGCGCCCGCCACCTCGCCCGGCTAGTTTTTGTATTTTTAGTAGAGACGGGGTTTCACCGTGTTAGCCAGGATGGTCTCGATCTCCTGACCTCGTGATCCACCCGTCTCGGCCTCCCAAAGTGCTGGGATTACAGGCTTGAGCCACCGCTCCCGGCCGCAATCATCTTTCTAGAACATTCTACTCCTTCTACCCAAAGCCACCTGAGTTTCTGTTTTCCAGGAATGTGACTTTTACTGTTTTCTCTTTTAAAGACATCTGATAGTTTTTGTTTTTCCAAAATAATATTGGAAGCCTGATTTCATCCTTGGTCAAGAGTTTGTTTGAGAAATGGGTCTTTTTTTTTTCTCCTGAGACAGGGTCTCACTCTGTTGCCCAGGCTGGAGTGTAGTGGTGCGATCTTGACTCACTGCAACCTCTGCCTTCTGGGGCTCAAGTGATTCTCCCACCTCCGTCTCGCAAGTAGCTGGGACTACAGGCACGTGCCGCCGCACCTGGCTAATTTTTGTATTTTTTTTTGTAGAGACGGGGTTTTGCCACGCTGCCCAGGCTGGGAGAAATGGGTCTTCTCTTCTGGCGGCAGAGTCTGTGATCATGAGCAGGCCAGGGGTTCTGGAATAGGGAAACTTGTGGGGATTAACTGAAGCTGCCTCACAGGGATCTTGGCAATAGCTAAGGGAGTATGTATGCTGTTGGACATTTTATGGAAGGATTTAAACCTTTAGAAATTGGTGGGATTTGGAGCTCCAGCCACCTGCATAACAGGTGATTGCTAATAGGCCTTTAAGGAAACATCTGTTCAGCTGCTTCCTGTAGTGAAGCTTCATTGTTTTCTTTCGGGAAAATAGGAGCAAGTGCCTGGTTCTTTGTTGCATTTATGTTTAACTTTTTCCAATCTCTTTCAGTACAGTTGAAAGCAGAGTGTAACAAGAGATATGTCAAGGTAAAGCAGGTAGGTGTATTTATAACTTGGAATTTTATACTTGATGATTTTCTTATGCTGTTGACTTTAGAGTGTCTGTGCCAGCCAGTGAAGGCTTCTCTGTCATGTATGGAAGTGATGGAGTAATATAGGTGAACATTAGGCAAGGTGCTTGGCATATAGTAAGTGGTTAATGTAGCAGTGGCTATCTTACTGTAGGTGCTGTTGCTATTATTATAATTATTTTCTGATTGTTTATCCCATAGGTAGGAGTCAATCCCACCAGCATTGACTCAGTCGTAATTGGGAAGGACCAAGAGGTGAAGCTGCAGCCTGGCCAGGTTCTCCACATGGTGAATGAACTTTATCCATATATTGTAGAGTTTGAGGAAGAGGCAAAGAACCCTGGCCTGGAAACACACAGGAAGAGAAAGAGATCAGGCGACAGTGATTCTATAGAAAGGGATGCTGCTCATGAAGCTGAGCCTGGGACAGGGCTGGAACCTGGGAGCAACCATAACCAATGCTTCATGCCTCCAAATAAGGGAAAAGATGCACCTATCAAAAAGGTGAGGGTAGTGTGATTGGTAGATGATGTGGAGAAGAAATGAAATATAATGACTGCTTAATTGTTTTGTACACTGTAAAGTTCAGAAATGTGTGAGGGGTTGTTAACCATGATGAAAGAGTCACTTGTTTGTGGCATGAAAATCATTTAGATGAATGTTCCTTTATGTGCTTTTTTCTTAAATTCCTGAGGTAAGCCACTTGAAGGTAGAGCAATAATGGCAGTGTGCACTTAACACTGAACAACTAAAATGGATCAGTTGTTTATGCATCTATAAAAGGTTTTCATAGATCATGTAATTCATATGCTGATGTCAAAGTGGAGAATTGCTCAGGCTGTAGTTGGAGTGACAGAGGGCAAAGAAGATATGACTCATAATCTGGCATTTCTCGCCTTCATCTAGACAGCCAGCTGTGAATATAGGAAGGCTGGCTGGGTGCAGTGGTTCACGCCTGTAATCTCAGCACTTTGGGAAGCTGAGGCAGGCAGATCACTTGAGGGTCAGGAGTTTGAGATCTGCCTGGACGACATTGTGAAGCTCCATCTCTATTAAAAATACAAAAATTAGCTGGGCGTGGTGGTGCACGCACGCTTGTAATCCCAGCTACTCAGGAGGCTGAGGCAGGAGGATTGCTTGAACCTGGGAGGCAGAGGTTGCAGTGAGCTGAGATGGTGCCACTGCACTCCAGCCTGGGCGACAGAGTGAGACTCTGTCTCAAAAAACAACAACAACAATAAAATATGGCTGGGTGTGCTGGCTCATGCCTTTAATTCCAGCACTTTGGGAGGCTGAGATGAGCAGATCACCTGAGGTCAGGAGTTCGAGATCAGCCTAACCAACATGGTGAAACCTCCTCTCTACTAAAAATACAAAAGTAGCTGGGCATGGTGGTGCACGCCTATAATCCCAACAACTCCAGAGGCTGAGGCAGGGGAATCGTTTGAACCCGGGAAGCAGAGGTTGCAGTGGGCCGAGATCACGCCATTGTGCTCCAGCCTGGGCAACAAGAGCGAAACTCCGTATCAAAAAAAAAAAAAAAGAAAAAAAAGAATATAGGGTCGGGTGTGGTGACTCACACCTGTAATCCCAGCACTTGGGGAGGTGGAGGCGGGTGGATCACCTGAGGTGAGGAGTTCAAGACCAGCCTGGCCAACCTGGTGAAACTCCATCTCTACTAAAAAATACAAAAACTAGCTGGGCGTGGTGGTGGGCACCTGTAATCCCAGCTACTTGGGAGTCTGAGGCAGGAGAATCACTTCGGAGGCTGCAGTGAGCTGAGATTGCGCCACTGCACTCCAGCTTGGGTGAGACAGAGTGAGACTGTCTCAAAAAAAAAGAATATAGGAAGGCAATGGAGTGAAGTAAAGTCAAGTGAATCTTGTTTAATTCTCAAAAACTAAGTTTCTTTCCAAGTTTAGTTGTGCTGTCACACAGTATTAACTATTGCCAAATTTAATTTAATTATTGGCATTTATAATTTACATTGCTTGTTTTTTTTTTTTTTTTTTTAGGAATCACTGGGCCACTGGAGTCAAGGCTTGAAGATTTCTATGCAGGACCCCAAAATGCAGGTCAGAATACAAGTTTGGAATTTCAGTACATTTCATGTTGTAAATGACTACTCCACAGAGGTCTTAATTACAAATGAAATCAAAGGATGTCAGTCTTTCTGAATGAGATTCATTTTATTGGGCTTTTCTGTGAGAACAAGAGGTTTTTCCCATTGGCAATAAAGTAGCAACTGGAATTGTTTGGAGAGAAAGCTAAGTTCTTCAAATGAATATCCCCTCTACCTTGTCCCTTTTAAACTTCTGGGTACTTTAAGGGAAGTTGCATTAACCCTAGTATGGTTCCTTTCAGGGGAGCATCAGAGATAATATACTGTGATAGTAGTACTGTGCTGCCCTGGCATTAACAGTCAGACATCCCTGTAATCCCAGCACTTTGGGAGGCCAAGGTGGGAGGATCACCTGAGGTCAGGAGTTTTGAGATCAGCCTGACCAACATGGAGGAACTCCTTCTCTACTAACAATACAAAAAATTAGCTGGGCGTGGTGGCACATGCCTGTAATCCCATCTACTCGAGAGGCTGAGGCAGGAGAATCGCTTGAATCCGGAGGTGGAGATTGCGGTGAGCTGAGATCACGCCATTGCACTCCAGCCTGGGCAACAAGAGTGAAACTCTTATCTCAAAAAAAAACAAAAACAAAAACAGGCATCATCCTTAAGGAGCCTTTGAGTTACACTTCAATTACATTCCTGGTTGACAAGGGGCAGGTCTAATAGGGCTCACTGGAACCCATGTGTATGTGTCACACAGTCTGCCATGTTGGAGTGGAGAAGGATGCTTTTGAATTTATGCCTACAGAGATTTTACATCAGATCCTTGGGAACTATTTTGTACTATGCATCTTCTGTGTATTCTGTGTAGTGTGGTGGTTGAAAACAGACTCTGGGCCGGGCATGGTGGCTCAAGCCTGTAATCCCAGCACTTTGGGAGGCCGAGACGGGCGGATCACGAGGTCAGGAGATCGAGACCATCCTGGCTAACACGTGAAACCCCATCTCTACTAAAAGATACAAAAAAAAAACTAGCTGGGCGAGGTGGTGGGTGCCTGTAGTCCCAGCTACACAGGAGGCTGAGGCAGGAGAATGGCGTGAACCTGGGAGGCAGAGCTTGCAGTGAGCTGAGATCTGGCCACTGCACTCCAGCCCGGGTGACAGAGCGAGACTCCGTCTCAAAAAAAAAAAAAAAAAAAGAAAACAGACTCTGGAGTCAAGTAGATCTGAGTTGGAATCCTAGATTTCCCTCTTAGGAACTATGACTTGTGCAAGACACTCAACCTATCTGAATCTTAGTGCTCTCATCTCGCAAAACTGGGCTACTAAAACCATTTGCACAAGACTGTGAGAATTAAGTGACTTAGAGACTATAGCAACCAGGCACACAGAAGATTCTTAGTAGATGTCTGTTTCCTTCTCTTGTGTCCCTCTGCTAGGTTTACAAAGATGAGCAGGTGGTGGTAATAAAGGATAAATACCCGAAGGCCCGTTACCATTGGCTGGTCTTACCATGGACCGCTATTTCCAGTCTGAAGGCTGTGACCAGGGAGCACCTTGAACTCCTCAAGCATATGCACACTGTGGGGGAAAAGGTGATTGTAGATTTTGCTGGGTCCAGCAAACTCCGCTTCCGATTGGGCTACCACGCCATTCCGAGTATGAGGTAAGCCATGTGGGTAGTGCTGCTGGCTCCTGGTTCTGTCCAGGTGGGCAGATAGATTAAGCATGGGCTTGCTGAAGGTGCTGATTGCACTGAGGCCCAGGGAAGTGGGATGGAGTTTTTCCAAAGCAGGTAGGCTGAAGCCTCCACCTCTTTGCCTGACTTGCATGCGAGCTCTGAGTTCTCACTTCTGCCTATAATTCAGTTACATTTGGTTCTTTGTTCCTCTCAAAATAAAAACCTTCGAGAGCCTAATATATGAACTAGATGAAGCAGCTTCGTTATCCTCAGATGAAGAATTGTGGTCAGTGGCTTTTATCAGATTCTTCAAAAGCATCTGTAACCCCAGAATGATTAAGGACCATTACTCTGAAGGAAACAAACATCATAGACTTTTGTAATGACAGCTTAGTAGATCCAGGATTTGAAAATAAAATGAGAGAAAAGTGTAGAATCTGTTTTCCTGTGGCTAATGCCCAGAAGGATTCAGAAAGGAATGATTGATTTCTTTCAAAGGATACAAGCAAGTTGGATCTCCACGATTCCTTTGATTTAAGCAATAAGATGATGAGTCTAGATTTTAGAGTTTTTATTTTGTTTTTTTAAAATCTGTGATAGAATATACATAACAAAATTTACATTTTAGTCATCTTTAAGTGTACAATTCATTGGCATTACTATATGCATATTGCTATGCAGCTATTATTACCATCCGTCTCCAGAACTGTTTTCTCTTCCCAAACTGAAACTCTGTACCTTAAATAATAACTCTCCATTTCCCCCTCCCACTCATGGCAGCCACCATTGTACTTTCCTTCCCTGTGAATTTGACTACTCTAGGTACCTCATATTAGTGGAATCATACAGGGACATACTTGTCCTTTTGTGACTGGCTTGTTTTACTTAGCATAATGTCTTCAAGGCTCATCCATGTTGTAGCATGTGACAGGATTTTCTCTGCTTATTATTATTTTTTTTAACTACCAACACTCACATTTTATTTAGATGAATAATTACAACTTAGGTTACTGGCCACTTTAACCAAATGAAATCTTTGTGCCAGATTTTTCCCTAGTCAGTACTGATTCTTTTAAATTGAGGCATAACTTACATACAATAAAGTGCGTAATAAGATGCATAGTTTGATCAGTTTTCACAAGTGCATACAATCTTGCCACTATCATTCTGATTAAGATACAGAAGATGTCTATCCTTTCATCCCAGAAAGTTCCCTTGTACCCCTTTCCAGTCAATCCTCCCTCAAGCATTGCTTTTATTTCCTTCAGCATAGATAGTTTTTGTCTCTTCTAGAGCTACCACATATAAATGGAATCATACATTGCATACTCTTTTTTGGTCTGGCTTTTTTGGGTCAGCATAATGTTGAGATTCATGTGTGTTATTATGTATATCATGGACATATGTACTTTATTTTATTTTTTCCCCTTGAGTAAATATTTAGGGATCCCAGCCTGGGCAACATGGCAAAACCTGTCTCTACAAAAAAATACAAAAAATTAGCCGGCGGTGGTGGTGCACACCTGCTACTTGGGAAGTTGAGGTGGAAGGATCGCTTGAGCCCAGGAGGTTGAGGCTGCAGTGAGCTATGGTTACGCCACTGTACTCCAGTCTGGGCAACAGAGTGAGACTCTGTCGCAAAAAAGAAGAAGAAAAAAAAAAGAATAAATATTGGGAGATGGAATTGTTAGGTCATAGGGTGGATGTATGTTGTACCTCACTTTAAAAATACATTTTTATTGTTAAAGCTTGATTTGAAAATTTAGGAGGGAAAGTCACCCACAATCCTGTTTCCCTAATGCAGAGCCCCTGACTAACAGAGCCCTTGGCCACTGAGCCCTTTTCACATAGTGATCATGATGCCCTTACCTTTTTCATACAGTGAATGTTGTGCTATGGAGAATGCTCACAGCAAGAGCTGTGGTAGGTATATATGGGAGGCAAATTGAGCCAATAAGCAAAGTTGCTATTTATATATCCTTTTATATTACTCTGTATGATGTAATTTTGAATAAATGAGCATGTTAGAAAGGAAAAGGTGATAAACAAGTGAACTTATTTTTCCTAGTGTAAAAGTAATGTTTTCAATTAAGAAAATATAAAAAAGTATGAAAAAGAACAAAGACCTTCCATAATACTAACTGTAGGTAACTAAACTATAGACCTTATTTTAGATAACTAAACTATAGACCTTATTTGAATTTCACCAATTTTTCCTGTATTGTTCTTTTTCTACTCCAGAATCCAGTCTCACATTTCATTTATTTGTTCTCTTCTTAGTCTCCCTCAATCTGTGACAATTCCTACTTTCCTGGCTTTCATGACCTTGACACTTTTGATGAGTACTGGCTAATTGTGTTTAGGATGTCTTTTAATGTGGGTTTGTCTAATTTTTTTTTTCATGATTAGGTTGACGTTATCCATTTTTTAAATCACTGAAGTGATATTTCTGATTGTGTCCTTCTCAGTATATCATATGGGGGTGGCATGATGTTGAGATCGTTTATTACTGGTGATATTAACCTTAATCATTTTGTTAAGGTGGTGTCTGCTAGGTTTCCACCTTCAAAATTACTGGGTTTTTTTTTTGTTTTTTTTTTAAATTCATGAATATTTTGGGTTAGATATTTTGAGACTATGCTACTGTTTCTCCTCAAACTTGCACCCAATGATTTTAGCATCTCCTGGTGTGTCTTGCCTGTAATAGTTACTGTATTGGTATTTACTCTATGGTGACTTTATACTTCCTTCACCTAACTTATTGGTTGAAATTATTCTGTGTGAACGAGCTGTTCCGTCTTTCTCATTAGTTCTTTATTCAGTCATTTAATAGTATGGACTCATGGATGTTTATTCTATAGGTTATAATTCAATACTATAATTATTTTGTTGCGCAAATTGTTCAGCTTTGGTTATTGAAAGCCCGTTTAGGTCAGCTCTTGTGTGACTTTGATATGCCTTCAACATCTTTTGGGCAATTTATTTTCTGGCCCCAGGCTTATCTGGAATGAACCACTTCTCCAAAGAGCCCTAGGTCTTGGGCACTAGGTTTCTGTGAGAGAAGTGGTTGATTCCAGGGTGTCCTTGTGTCTAGGTCCTCTCAGCCAATAGAGCCAGAAATACCTGTATGAATCCTAACCCATACACACACACACACACACATACACACACACACACACACACACACAGCCCTATAATTCTGCGTTTGTTTGCTTTTATTTGTATGTGGAAAACCATGAGTTCATACTGATATCTCTGACACCATTCCAACTCTTTAAGTTTCATTCTTGTTTCCCTTTTTCCTTATTTGTAACTGATTTCTCCAACAATGAGAAACCTGGCTCTCATTAGTTACAATAAATTCATTTACTTGTTCAGTCCTAGTGTACCCATAAAATAGTCGCAGGATTCTTAACCCATACCCCTGTGAGAAAGATATTTACTAACTAGAGTGCAGTACTTGCCTATAGTTCTTTCTGTTTTTAGCCTTACCGTATCTAGTCAAAACACTGTTCTCCAAAGCTAGGTTAGTTACTATATTTTCTTCCTCAGCCCCTTTAGTGTGGTTTCCTCATTCATTTGTAGTACAGCTATGCTTATTTATTAGTGTTTATATTTCATTTTGGATTCTGTACACATGTTGATTGATTTTGATTATTTATTGGGAGAATGTGAAATATTACTGATTTTAAGAGTGAAAGCTGTTATACAAAAAGGCATTCTACTTGGTTTAACAAGTCCAAAAGAGAATTCCTGATTTTCTTCCCCAAACCTGCTTTTTCACCTAACCTTCTTTATCTCAGTAAGTAACACCATCCCAAAGCAACAGGCAGCCCATTAATAAGTTGTTTGTTCTATTCCAAAGTGCATTCAAAGTAAGATTGCTTGTTGCCATCTCAGCTGCTACAGCTCAGCTGTAGGGTTGGCTGTGATTTTCTGGGCTAGACTGCTATAGCAGCCTCCTTAACTGGTTTCTCCCTATCTGTCCTTTCTTCACACAACAGTCAGAGTGATCTTTTAAACATGTAAATCAGGTTGCCCCATGGGCTTGGTTTGTGAGAAAGGGCCTGGTCCAGTCTGTCAGGACTACGGAGGCTTGTTTCTTGCCATCCTTTCCACCTTGGGTTTACGCACTTCTCACCTCCATCTGGCTGGGTGTGGGGAAGACCCGCCAGAGCCACAGAAGACAAGGTGGTTCCCATGGCCAAGTAAATGGACAAGATGGTGCAGAAGAATACAGCTGGTGCATTGGATTTGCCAAAGGAGCTTAAAAATATTCCCGTGACCTTGGAATTATTACAGCCCAGAGAAGAATCAGAATATCAATGCTGATTGATATTCTGATGGCAAGCAGCATAAAGATGAAGAAGTTATATCTTCAACAGTCTGTCATGAAATCTGGGAAAAAGTTACTATCAACCAAGAAAGACCCTGAAGAAAAGAAAAAAGAACCTGTAGTAACATTGCAGAATAGCCCTGAAGCGAGAGAAGAAAGTAGCTCCGGTGGCAATGCAAGCAGCAGAGAGGGTGAGACAAATGCTCTAGATACTTGTGTTTCATCCTTTATTCAAGAATGAAGCACTTCTGACTCTATTTGGTTAAAGTCTTGGGAGGTGCTTGCTGCAGCTCTCCGAACAGGAGATGGCTACACTGCTACTGGAACTGGTGAGGAAGAATTAGGATCTCAAATTGAGGAGGCTGTATATCAAGAAATTAAGGAATATAGATACAGGATGCAAAGGTAGAGTATGAAGTAGGATATCAAATCTTAAAGAGCAAAGAATCCAAATTTAAGGGAAAATGTACCATGTGAGAACATTCCTAGTGTCTTATTTGCTAGAATGATGGCACAGGAAATGGCCAGTGATGGGCTCAGAGAGAGATGGAAAAACTTGACCAAAGAAGCCATCAGAAAGCATTAGGTGGCCAAGGCAGGTGGAACCCAGAGTGGCTTGTTCACATATACAGATGTGGTGCTGATGGACTGATAACATTTGTTGTCTGTAATGAATGTGGACATCAGTGGAAGTTCTGTTGAGCTGGAATAACTACCAAAATATCTGGACTATTTAGAAATTAGATTTTGTATGTTCATTGCAGCACTATTCACAGTAGCAAAGACTTGGAATCAACCATGATTGATACCCATCAGTGGTAGACTGGATGAAGAAAATGTGGTACATATACACCATGGAATGCTACACAGCCATAGAAAAGAACGAGAACATGTCCTTTGCAGCAACATGGATGGAGCTGGAGGCCGTTATCCTAAGTGAACAAACACAGGAGCAGAAAACCAAATAACACATGTTCTCTCATTTATAAACGGGAGCTAAATACAGAGCACACATGGAGACAAAGCAGGGAACGACCGACACTAGGGCCTATTTGACAGTGGAGAGAGGGAGGTTGGGGAGGATTGAAAAACTACCTATTAGGTACTATGCTTATTACCTGGGTGGCAAAATAATCTGTATAGCAAACTCCTGTGACATACAGTTTACCTATATAACAAATCTGCACATGTACCCCTGACCCTAAAAGTTTTAAAAAGTTACCTGTATTAAATATATTAATGATAGAAAAAAAGAGAACCAATTTGGTAGTTAGCAAAACATAAGTTATATCCAAAAAAATATGCTTTTAGCAGTGTGATGGGACAGAAGCCCAGTCATAGTAAATGGATCAAAAAGTGAATATCAACAATAGAGCTTTAGGGTTTGTGAATCACCGGTGTAAGAAAGTGGGTCATGAAAGTTGAGTCAGCAGAAACAGTGCTAATCTGGCTTGTAGTTAAGGGAGAATTGTAGCCTTTTCCTGTCCTGCTCTCCTATCCCCCACCATGGATATTAAAGGTAGGAGAATATATACCATAAATGTTTATGGACAGGTGATACCTCATTTAAAATCTGCTAGCTATTGATGATCAGAAATTGCACTTGAGCTTTATTTCTTTCATTTCGTCATCTTAGCAACCCTGTAAAGTAGGTATCTTCACTTCCATTTCACAGATAGGGTTGTTGGGGTTTAGAAAATGATAACCCCAAATAAAGGCCTCAGAAGCAAAGCTTCTCCTTGACCTTCTCCTGTCCCCTGTCTCTTGCCCCTCATTCTCCCCCTAAGCAAGCCATAGAAACTATAATTCCTCTTTCTCAAGGCAGGTTATAGACACTAGAACCTTTCTTCCTCAAAGCCAACCAAAAAACCCAAAACATTACTCTAACCTTCTTTTCTATGTAGACCTGCCTATAAAGAAATTCTCTAATCTACCTTGTTTGATAGTAGGCCATAAGACTGCCATTCCCATACCTGGGAAGAAGGAATGCTGCACAAAGAGGTTAAGAAGAATCTGGACAGACAGGCCTTGCTGGGTTTCCCCACTCAGTCTATTCTCATTAAGTCGTATACCCTTTTGAAGGAATAATAGTTCTATAGAGGCTTTTCATTCTTCAACAAACTCAAGTGTAAAAATGGATAGTTTTCCCTGTATCTTTGCATCTTCATTTGGAAGACTCCTGTGTCACATAAAACTTGGATTAAATAAATTTGTTATGCTTTTCAAAAAACAAAAAAAAGATGGAATTTGTAATTAGATTTAAAACTAGGCCAAGCAACTAGTTTTCCTATAAATTCGATTTTTAAAGCAGCACACTTGGGTTAGTCCTTGTTTTTGACCAAACGCCCCTTCTTTAAATACCTTCTTATATTGGAGACCATATGATAATTGTATTGTATCTGTTTCAGTTTTTTTTTTTTTCATTTTTTCTCTTTTCTTTTTCTTTTTTGAGACAGAGTCTCGCTCTGTTGCCCAGACTGGAGTTCAGTGGCACAGTCTCAGCTCCCTGAAACCTCTGCCTCCCGGGTTCAAGCTAGTCTCATGCCTCCGCTCTCTGAGTAGCTGGGATTACAGGCATGCGCCACCATGCCCAGCTAATTTTTGTATTTTTAGTAGAGATGGGGTTTTGTCATATTGGCCAGGCTGGTCTTGAACTCCTGGCCTCAAATGATCCACCTGCCTTGGCCCCCCCAAGTGCTAGGATTGTAGGCGTGAGCCACTGCACCCAGCTTTCTTTCCCCCTATTTTTATAAATGGATTTTTTTTTCTCGTTTTTTGTTTTTGCTTTTGTTTTAAGAGATGGGAGTCTCACTCTGTCTCCCGGTCTGGAGTACAGTGTCAAGATGATAGCTCACTGCAGCCTTGAACTCCTAGGCTCCAGGTATCCTTTTGCCTCAGCCTCCTGAGTAGCTGGGGCTATGGGTGTGCCACCATGCCTGGCTAATTAAAACAATTTTTTAGAGATGAGGGTCTCACTGTGTTACCTAGGCCAATGTTGAACTCCTGACCTCAAGTGATCCACCTGTCTCAGCCTCCTGAGTAGCTGGGATTACAGGTACGAGCCACATGCTTGGGTCATTTTTATAAATTGATATGAAACTTTTATCAATTAAAATTCTGGTAATTTATTTTTATCTCTTAAGTGAAAATGTACCTTGACTTTTTTTTTTTTTGACAGTTTGAAACATATGCAGTAGAAATTCTCTGTTAATACATAAATGGAAACTACATTTTTTTTCCATATTGGCATGTATCTACAAATATTAAAGGAGGAGAAAAGGTAATATGATTTTAGATTTAACAAATATGGTGTATATTCAAATAATACTTGACCAACTTATCTAAATTGTACTTAATATTTGAACTAGTATATGAATTTGATTTTAATTATGTTCACAAGACTGGGATAATTCGATATTATTTTGCATCTGTAACTGTAATCATTTCTTGTAATTTCTTGTGCAGGTGTATTGTACTTAATAGATTTTACTTTTGGAAATATGACTGTTGAAATTAGCTTAGCTTTGTTTATTTACTGTTTGACTTCGTATTTTCATTTTGGAGAAGAACACTGTTTTAGTTTAGGAGACTTTTCAAGAGTGAAAGCTTCTGATTATTTTTTTCCCTCATGGAAAGAAATACTGGAAAGAAAATGTTAGTATAATGCAGTTATTGTAAACAGCCTATGACTTGATTTTGATTTGGAAACCTATACTGACCAGGTATTAAGCTTACGGATTGTATAAATCATTAAAGTTGTGGTCTTTTCATATGGAGGTTGATAGATAATTTTTTTGTCTTGAGTCTTATTTGGTGACTTTCTGTTCGTGTAATTCATCATGTGTGAATAAGCTTGTTGAACAAACTGAACACATGGGCTATAACAAGTAGTTTTTTTTCTTATTATACTCAAGTTCTAGGGTACATGTGCACAACATGCAGGTTTGATACATAGGTATACATGTGCCATGTTGGTTTGCTGCGCCCATCAGCTCATCATTTACATTAGGTATTTCTCCTAATGCTATCCCTCCCTGAGCCCCCCACCCCACCGACAGGCTCCGGTATGTGATGTTACCCACCCTGTGTCCAAGTGATCTCATTGTTCAGTTCCCCCATATGAGTGAGAACATGCGGTGTTTAGTTTTCTGTCCTTGTGATAGTTTATAGCAAGTAGTTTTATAGTACAGATCTTTCCATTACATTTTATTGTTTAAACAAAACAAAATTTGTTTTTCTGTTAGGAATAAGAAAAAAATGGTTTTTATATAGGTTCTTAGGGTATACTTACAGTACACTTTACCAGCCACTGCTGCAAAGTCTACGTTTTGTTGTGCTGAATCTGCATTCTATCAGATATCTATAGAAAGACCTTAGTATATGCTTTGCAGTCTGCTTTGCTCCCCTTTTCCAGTTTCCTGTTGCAAATCATTTTTTTTTTTTATTATACTTTAAGTTCTAGGGTACATATGCATAACGTGCAGGTTTGTTACATATGTATACCTGTGCCATGTTGGTGTGCTGCACCCATCAACTCGTCAGCACCCATCAATTCATCATTTATATCAGGTATAACTCCCCAATGCAATCCCTCCCCCCTCCCCCCTCCCCATGATAGGCCCCAGTGTGTGATGTTCCCCTTCCCGAGTCCAAGTGAACTCATTGTTCAGTTCCCACCTATGAGTGAGAACATGCGGTGTTTGGTTTTCTCTTCTTGTGATAGTTTGCTAAGAATGATGGTTTCCAGATGTGTCCATGTCCCTACAAAGGATGCAAACTCATCCTTTTTTATGGCTGCATAGTATTCCATGGTGTATATGTGCCACACTTTCTTAATCCAGTCTGTCACTGATGGACATTTGGGTTGATTCCAAGTCTTTGCTATTGTGAATAGTGCCGCAATAAACATACGTGTGCATGTGTCTTTGTAGTAGCATAATTTATAATCCTTTGGGTATATACCCAGTAGTGGGATGGCTGGGTCATATGGTACATCTAGTTCTAGGTCCTTGAGGAATCGCCATACTGTTTTCCATAATGGTTGAACTAGTTTACAATCCCACCAACAGTGTAAAAGTGTTCCTATTTCTCCACATCCTCTCCAACACCT
>NC_045447.1:47214798-47239779 GCF_002776525.5 Piliocolobus tephrosceles | reverse complement strand
AGTTTATTTCTTTGTATATTTTGTAATTATATTTATTTGTAGTATTTTTTGTCTTTTAACCTTTTAAAAGTTAAAGTGATTATACTGCATCATTACAGTATTAGGAGTATTTTGAATTTGACTGTATAGTTACTTTGACCAGTGACTTTTTATGACTACATATGGTTTCATGATACTAATTAGTCTTATTGCATTTAAGTTTGAAGAACTGCTTTTAGGATTTCTTATAAAGCAGGTCTAGTGACAATGGACTCCCTTAGATTATTTTGGGGAGTTTCTGAAAAGGTCTGAAAGTCCTAGCCAGAGCAATTAGGTAAGAAAAAAATAAAAGGCATCCAACATGAAAAAGAAGTGAAAGTGTCTCTGTTTGAAGATGACATGATCTTATATAGAGAAAATTCTAAAGGCTCCAATTAAAAACTGTTAGAATTAAGAAACAAATTCAGCAAATTTGCAGAACACATAATTATCATTAAAAAAAAAAAAAACCTGTTGCATTTCTATATACTAACAGTGAACTATCCCAGAAAGAAATTAAGAAAACAATCTCGGGCTGGGGGCAGTGGCTCACGCCTGTAATCCCAGGACTTTGGGAGGCCGAGGCAGTTGGATCACAAGGTCAGGAGATCAAGACCATCCTGGCTAACACGGTGAAACCCCACCTCTACTAAAAACACAAAAAAATTAGCTGGGCATGGTGACAGGTGCCTGTAGTCCCAGCTACTCAGGATGCTGAGGCAGGAGAATGACATGAACCCAGGAGGCAGAGGTTGCAGTGAGCCGAGATCGCGCCACTGCACTCCAGCCTGGGTGACAGGGTCAGACTCCATCTCAAAAAGAAAGGAAAGGAAAAAGGAAAAAGGAAAGGAAAGGAAACAATTTGATTTACAATAGTATCAAAAAATTAACTACTTAGAAATAAATTTAAGTAAGAAAGTAAAATTTCTATATACCAAAAAACTGTAAAACACTGATGAAAGAATTTGAAGAAGACCCATATCTCTATTACTCAGCATGATCTACAGATAAAATGCAACCCCTATCAAAATTTCAATGGCATTTTTCAAAGAAATGGTAAAAAGCAATTCCAAAATTTGTACGCAACCACAAAAGCAACCACAAAAAAAGTTTTGACCAAACAGTCAAAACATCCTTGAACAGAAAAAGCAAAAGTGGAAGCATCACATTAGCTTATTCCAAACTAAATTATAAAGCTATAGTAATCAAAATAGTATGATACTGGCACAAAAACAGACATGTAGGCCAAGGGAACAGAATAGAGAGCACAGAAATAAATCCATGCCTTTATAATCAATTAATCTTCAGCATTGGTGCCAAGAATACACAATGACAAAAGTTTAGTCTCTTTAATATATGGTGTTGGGAAAACTGGACATCCACATGCAGAAGAATGAAACTGAACCTTTATCTCACCCTACATACAAAAACTGACTCAAAATGGATGAAAGATCTCAACCTAGGACCAATATTGTAACACTCTTAGACATAAATATAGGAGAAAAGCTCTTTAGCATTGGTATTGGTAATAAATTTTCAGGTTTGGCACCAAAAGTATAGACAACAAAAGCAAAAATAGACAAATGGGACTAAATCAAACTAAAAGATTCAGCACAGCTAAGGAGACAGACAATACAATAAAAAGACAACCTAAAGAAGGGGAGAAAATATTTACACGCTATACATCTAATAAGAAGTTAATATCCAAATAAATTAGGAATTCAGACGATTCCAAAGGACCTTGTATTAGTCTGTTTTCATGCTGCTGATAAAGACATACCTGAGACTGGGTGACATATAGAGAAAAAGAGGTTTGAAGGACTCACAGTTCCACGTAGCTGGGGAGGTCTCACGATCACAGTGGAAGATGAAAGGCACATCTTACATGACAGCAGGCAAGACAGGATGAAAGCCAAGTGAAAGGGAAACACCTTATAAAGCAGTCAGATCTCATGAGACTTATTTACTACCATGAGAACAGTACGGGAGAAACTGCCCCCATGATTCACTTACCTTCCACCAGGTCCCTCCCACAACATGTGGGAGTTATGGGAACTATAATTCAAGATGAGATTTGGGTAGGGACACAGCCAAATCATATTATTCTGACCCAGCTCCTCCCAAATCTCATGTTCTCACATTTGAAAACAAATTATGCCTGCCCAACAGTCCCCCAACATCTTAACTCATTTCAGCATTAACTCAAAAGTCCACAGTCCAAAGTCTTATCTGAGACAAAGCAAGTCCCTTCAAGCTATGAGCCCATAAAGTGAAAAGCAAGTTAGTTACTTTCCAGATACAATGGAGGTACAGGGAGGGGGGTAAATATACCTGTTCCAAGTGGGTGAAATTGGCCAAAACAAAGGGGCTACAGGCCCCAAGTCCGAAATCCAGCAGGCCAGTCAAATCTTAAAGTGCCATAATGAACTCCTTTGACTCCATGTCTCACATCCAGGTCACACTTATGCAAGAGGTGGGCTCCCACAGCCTTGGGCAGCTCTGCCCCTGTGACTTTGCAGGGCATAGCCCCCCTCCTGGTTGCTTTCATGTGCTTTCTGAAGTTACCGCCTCCTGCTAAATAGCTTCATCCCTTTGAACAAGCCCCATGATACGGGAACTAGGCCCATTTTACAAGAGAGGAATTTGAGGCCCTTGACATATTGTGTTCTGCTCAAGTTCATGAAATGTCCTTCGAATGGAGCAAAAACAGAATGCTGGCTTTGACCTTCACCTGGAGGCCGCCCATGAAAGCTTGCTGTTATGGCTCAGAGCTCTGCTCTTGCACTTGCTGGGAGATGCTGAAAGATGGGGACCATCAGATTGGCCTCCCAGGGCCACTGTGGGGTGTCAAACTGCCCAGAGCAGGGCAGCCAGGCAGGCTCTGAGTAAATGGCAGCCCTCACCATTAGCATTCATGCTAAGAAGAGTCTTCAACTGCCTGAAGTAGCTGGGGTTGAAAGAAAATGATACCATCATTTAGAACAGAAATGGAAAAGGAATGGATTTGCCAGGACGCTGCTGAGAATATTTTTGGATGGGTTGCTAACTTTAAAACTTAAGATAGGCCAGGTGCAGTGGCTTGTACCTGCAATCCCCGGATTTTGGGAGGCTGAGGTGGGAGGATCACTTGAGGCCAGGAGTTTGTGACCAGCCTGGGCAAACATAGTGAGACCCCGTTTCTGCAAAATAGACAAATAATTAGCCAGGGGTGGTAGCACCCACCTGTGGTACCAGATACTTGGGAGGCTGAGGTGGGAGGATGGCTTGAGCCCAGGAGGTTGAGGCTACAGGTGAGCTATGATCGCACCACTGTACTCCAGCTTGGGCAACACAGTAAGATCCTATCTCTAGGGGGAAAAAACCCTTGGAGATTTCACATGATAATTCCAGGGGTCTCCCGTTTCTCATTCTGCACCTCATATTGAAACTTGCCCTTCAGTTCATAGAAAGCAGTGTTTCAGATTTCATGTCTGTGTGCATGTGTGTGCATGCACGTGTGTGTGCATGTGCGTGTGTGTGTGTGCATGCACATGTGTGTGTGTTGCAAGTGTGGGCATGCGTGTGGGTGTGCATGTGTGTGTGCATGTGCATGTGTGTTTCCCTAGAAAACTTAGAAAAGCTGACCACCCTGTGCTGCTAGAGCCATTAACTTTTAACTCTTATTTCTTTTCTTTCTTTTCTTTTCTTTTCCTTTCTTTCTTTCTTTCTTTCTTTCTTTCTTTCTTTCTTTCTTTCTTTCTTTCTTTCTTTCTTTTTCCTTCCTTCCTTTCTTTCTCTTTCTTTCTCTTTCTTTCTCTCTCTCTCTCTTTCTCTCTCTCTTTCTCTTTTTCTTTCTTTCTCTCTTTCTCTCTTTCTTTCTTTCTTTCTTTTCTTTCTTCTCTTTCCTTCTTCAGAGTCTCTCTGTGTAGCCCAGGCTAGAGTGCAGTGGCGTTTCTTGGCTCACTGCAAGCTCCGCCTCCCAGGTTCACACCATTCTCCTGCCTCAGCCTCCTGAGCAACTGGGACTACAGGCGCCTGCCACCATGCCCGGCTAATTTTTGTATTTTCAGTAGAGATTGGCTTTCACCGTGTTAGCCAGGATGGTCTTGATCTCCTGACCTCGTGATCTACCCACCTCGGCCTCCCAAAGTGCTGGGATTACAGGCATGAGCCACCGCACCTGGCCCGACTCTTTTATTTCTTCACAGTCTCTAAACCTGCTTCATCCCTCTCTGTGACCTGCCCGCCCCTGAGTTTGCAACCCTAATCTCTCAGGTCCCAGATGGATAAACTGAAGCCCAGAGTCGGTAGTACTTTGCCCAAAGTCACTCAGGGTTGTTTGTCTTCATCTCATCCATGATGGGTGAGGCACCGTGGCCGGGGTGGGGGCAGGCAGGGCTTCTTCCCATCATCAAATCCTTTTCACCTACAGCAAAATCTCACCCCATTTTCTTTTCCTGGGTTTTCCCACCAAGTCAAGCCGGCTCCCCCTTTCAATGTGACTGTGACCTTCTCAGGACAGTATAATATCTCCTGGCGCTCAGATTACGAAGACCCTGCCTTCTACATGCTGAAGGGCAAGCTTCAGTATGAGCTGCAGTACAGAAATCGGGGAGACCCCTGGGCTGTGGTGAGGAATGTGGGGATCAGTGCAGCTTTGTGGGAGGGGAGGGGAGAGGAGGGAGTGCAAGGGCATCCGGGTGGGAGAGACGGGCGAGTATCATCATTCATGGCCAAGACCAGAGACCAAGGGTGCGAGCATTCCCTTACAGCCGTCCCTCCTCCTCCCCTCACTTCTCCCCAAAGTAGGAGACCCTTGAATAATCTGTCCTCCCCAAACCTGTCTCCTCGGCTGTCAGCATGCCAAAGACATTGTCCCTTCCCCAGACTCCACCCCAGGTCTAGTGTAATCACAGAATAAGTTTCAGAAACGGGGCAATCTGGAAGCTTCCCAATTGCTTAGAATGGCCACAGTTGGAGAGTTCCTGAAGTATCAGTGATTAAGAAAGTCCAGCCAGGTGCAGCGGCTCACGCCTGTAATCCCAGCAATTTGGAAGGCTGAGGCGGGTGGATCTCTTGAGGTCAGGAGTTCGAGACCAGCCTGGGCAACATGGTGAAACTCCATTTCTACTAAAAATACAAAAATTAGCCATGCATGGTGACATGTACCTGTAACCGCAGCTATTCTGGAGGCTTAGGCAGGAGAATCGCTTGAATCCAGGAGGTGGAGGTTGCAGTGAGCTGGGATCACGCCACTGCACTCTAGCTGGGCAACAGAGCGAGACTCGATCTCAAAAAAAAAAAAAAAAAGTCCAGTGTTAGAGGGCTGATTGTTTCAAACATGAAGGCTTTGAGAGATGTCCTTCCAGCCCATTATTTAGAATAGTCACAGGTGAGACCCTGTCTCTACAAAATAAAAATAGTAATAATGATAGAACAGTCACAGCTGAAGAGTCCTAGAATTGTCCATCCTTTGGAATGGCCCAGCTGGAGATGGCCATGAGTGCCATACTTTAGAAAGTCCCCAGTGGAAGACTTCCAGAGGTATCCATTGCTAAGATGTCTGTAGTTAAAGAGTTTCAGAAACGCCCACTATTGGGAATGTCAGTATGTCAACTCTTGGAATTCTTCAACAGTTGAAGACATTCTCAACTGATGTACTGAGACTTATATCAATATATCAGTTGAGAATGTCAACTGTTGAAGAATTCCAAAAGTATGTATTGCCTGGAATGCCGTCAGACCATTACCACTCCTGAGATATGCCCAGTCCTGCAGGGAGAGTCCACTGCCAGGACTGTGAGTGGCTGAATTGGATCAAAGAGAAATCAAACAGCGTCCTATCACATGCAAGGGCCAGGCAGTGCTGGCAAGTCTGTGCTCACCATGCCTGAGTCCAGCTACTCAGGCATAGGCTTGATTCTTGTGGGAAGAGAAGAGACACTCAGCCCCTTTGATGGAAGCTGGGAAAAGAGGTGGCTCTGCTGGAGGCGGGGGCTGGCCTGGTTTAACCCTGACCTGCTGCATCCTTTCCTTATACTGGCAGAGTCCGAGGAAAAAGCTGATCTCAGTGGACTCAAGAAGTGTCTCCCTCCTCCCCCTGGAGTTCCGCAAAGACTCAAGCTATGAGCTGCAGGTGCGGGCAGGGCCCATGCTGGGCTATGAGCTGCCTGGGCCTGTCATAGGTGTGCCTTCCCTCTGCTGTTTCAAGGTTATTTCAGAGTCCGGGGAGACCTCTGGCATTAGCTGAAGGGGAGTCCCTCATTACAGAGATCAGCCCTTCCTTTCTTCAGGAGTTTGGCAGAGCTCCTTTGGCCCCAGGCTCTTAGGAGCCAGGTCTGGAGATGACTTTCCCTCAGTGGCTCCCATTCCCTCTTCATGCTCAGAGATCAGTCCAGTGGCTTGATCTGGGACCTGTAATGAACACTGCCAGCCTTAGGCTTAGAGTGTATTTTTCCTTCTCTGGGTCTGTCTGAGATACCCAGGTACAAATGGTCCTTGTAGGGAACAGATCATACTTGAGGTGGTCGTTAAGGATGTCTTCAGATTCAGGGACATTTTCTAGAGCCTGGCATCTGATAGTCACACAGACTGGACATGGCTGGATATCAGAGATTCAGGACTCATCTGTCATTGTTGGCCTGACTGCTTCCCTCTGCTTCCAACAACTCCAACTCGGAGGGAGACTTTCGCAGGGCTCTGAAGATTGTACCACAGACTAATTTTTTAAAATGTGATGAAAGCTGTGAAACCGGCTCTTCAGCATAACAAATATTTACACATTTTGTATGTGTTATCAGGGAGTTTATGGAGCCACTGAAGTGCTTCCATAGGGTCTGTGGACCCTAGTTTAAGAATCTCAAGAGAAAGGGTTCATCACCTTGCATCTGGGATGTACAGGAGGGGTCTCAGGTCACTGTAGAGGACTAGGCGCCCACCACCATGCCTGGCTAAGTTTTGTATTTTTAATAGAGATTAAGTTTTACCGTGTTGGTCAAGCTGGTCTCAAACTCCTGAGCTCAAGTGATCTTCCCACCTCGGCTTCCCAAAGTGCTGGGATTACAGGCGTGAGCCATTGTGCCAGTCTTTTTCTTTTTTTAAAAAATATTTTACCAACCAAGAAAAAGCACTGTAGTTCTGGCACAAGTTGAAAGCTGACACAACCCACTGCTCCCACCCCCAACTTGTACTGTTTGACATTTATTGGAGAAAAAAACTTATCATTTATTCACACTAAAGAATTAGTTACTGGCCAAGGACCTTTTGTAGAATCTTCTCCAGAAACTGTAGGAGGTCCTCTTACAATGCTGATTGGAGTTGCCAGGGTCCAGAGGCACCTTCATGCCCTGGGTCACCAGACCACCAGCCTTTGTGGCTCTTTCCCTAGCTGCATTCTGGAGGTAGGAGGCTGGGCCCAGGGCAGAGGAGGGGGCATCTGGGGATGTCTGAAGAGCCAGTTGAGTAGCTGAATTCTTATCTACTATCGACAGTATTTCCACAATCACAGGCATTGCCTAGGTTACAAATACATTGCTCAGAGACTAGGAACTGGAAACTTGCTTTCGAGAACCCGTAAAGTGGAAGATGTTCATGACAAAGCAAGAGGGTCAACAGGTCAAATACTAAAATGTGGTCCTTCCAACTGGCCAAGCATTAGGAAAGAGACCTAAGATGTGGGAGGGAGGCCCCAATAGGTATCTGAATCCCCCACATCCCTGCAGTAGCTCAAAGCTTCTATGTCCCCTTTATGTGAATGAGAAAAGGCACCCCCTGCAAGCAGAAGCTTTTAGCTCACACTCACTTGAGACTGAGGACCATACAGGGTGCAACTATACAATCTTACGGTGTGGGGTCCCTGTTTCTCATGAGGTTCTCTAGGAAAGGTGGTTTTTTTGGTTCTCCATCGTGTGCCCAATGAGATTAAAAGAGTGTGGAACAAAATAGGCTTCCAATAAAATTTCGTTGAGTGAATGACACCTGTATGAATACACTTGGAATGGATGTAGAAAACACAACTTTTCTGTGACATCTGAATTTGATTCGCAAGCATGTTGTCCAGTGAGTCTGCATCTTTGCCCTTAGAAACAGTTTTAATTTAATTTTAATTTTTTTAAAAAAAACCCTTCTTTTCACAGTTGTTGATCTTTAATTTTTTTTATTTAAACATTTTTTCTTGCTTCATTTTTCCTTCATAGGACTTTGGAAACATTCTGATAAACATCTTGGTGCCATTGTTTATGGGAAAAAAGTATATCTTACAGGTTAGAATTAGTGCAACATAAGCATGTTAATATTTTTCCACGGAATGTTCCAAATCTTTGCTAACAAAGCAAGTGATTAGGGAAATTGGAGTTTTCCGTATCTTTTCTATGAATGGTCTATTTTTGGGGCTTATCCATATTTGACCACCAGATGGTAGCATTTGAACAACAAATTTTTAATTGTCTTTTACAAGACAAAGCTGTTTTTGAAGCCCTTTTATGTATCTTATGTTTCAGAACCAATGCTTCAAAACAATATAAGGGGCTTTTAAAATAAGACCGATGTGTGTGTAACATATCTCCTAATTAAGATAGAAGTTTGAGGGAAAACCAGTGTGTGGGTCAAAATACAAAACATACACAATTGATTGGGAGGCTGTTTGGCTGAGAGGTGAAATGGACTCTAAAGTTGGCTGGAAGCTGGGTGCGGTGGCTCACGCCTATAATAATTGGGAAGCTGAGGCTGGTGGATCATTTGAGATCAGGAGTTCGAGAACAGCCTAGCCCCTCCTAGCCAACATGGCAAAACCCTGTCTCCACCAAAAATATAAAAATTAGCCAGGTGTGGTGGCATGCACCTGTAATCCCAGCCACTTGGGAGGCTAAGGCACAAGAGTCGCTTCAACCCAGGAGACAGAGGTTATTGTGAGCTGAGATCGCACCATTGCACTCCAGCCTGGGTGACAGAGCAAGACTCTATAAACAAACCCCCAAAAACGTTCTATTTAAAAAAAAAAAAAAAGTTGGCTAGAGCCAAGGTTGAAGCCTGATTCTGGCACTCATGAAGTGGACCTTGGGGCATGTCAAATGCATGGTAGGCATTGAAAATACGCTGGCAAATTTTCTTAATTTGACCCCAAGTTAGTGACTATTGTTCTCATCGCAAGAATACCTGGGAGTAGCACTGGAAGCAGACATGTCTTTTGGGCATATTCTTCAAAAATGGCATCATTTTTATGTTGACAATTGCTAAGTCACTGGGGGTCAGATATTAGAGGAAGCACTGTCAAAGCAGGACGGTTAATATACAGCGAAGGTAAAGGGCTGTGTCTGCATTTTCCATGGGCCAGCTTCCCAGCAAACCTCCTTTTTATAGAAGAACCTAGCCTCATCTGTCTTCCAGCTCTTCCAAGCCTTGTGTCTTTTAAGCAGGCAGAATAAAAGTTCCAATGCCAAATAGTACCAGAATATTAAAATCGAAAAGGACTTTATATAGCAGGGGTCTTGACGTTTTGAGGGAGTCATAGATCCAGAATTTGGTGAAGACGATAGCCCCTTTCCCATATGTTTTGAATGTAATTTCAAGGGAAGCACCCCAAAAATCAATAATCCTTGAATTTCCTAGGGCACATCTTCTCAACTGGTGTGTGTGTGTGTGTGTGTGTGTGTGTGTGTGTCCCCTAGACTCTAATTATTTTGAACCAACTGGCAGTCCTTTTTTCCAAACTACACACAGAAAGTCACTCTGCTACCACTAGGCGTCTAATCTCTCCGGTGCTTTGGGGCAAAGTTGAATCTCTTGCCTGGAGAATCTGTCAGAACTCTTTATTCTAGTAGCCTCTGATGTTCCATTGAGGGATCTGAAACATAGAAGTGATTGTTATAATATCAGCAACCAACTTATGTCCTAATTAAACATCAAGAGTGCTTGCATTCCCAACTTCATGCTGAGAGAGAATATACTAAAACGTTAATTAGCGATCCTCTCTTGGTGGTAAGAATGTGGGTAATTTAAATTGTGTTATATTGTTGTGCATGCTTCTAAACTGGCTACGGTGAGTACATATTTGGGAGTGTGGAAAAAGCCTCAAATTTTATTTTTAAAAAGTGATAGGTCACAAAGGAATGTAATCAACATTTCATTATTTATATTAATAGCTGATAAAACAAAAAGTGGCTAATAATTTATTTGACAAATAATGCCAGTTCCATTCGAGTGTTCTGTGGCCCTCCAGAGACAGGCATCCTACAAGGCCAAATTTGCTTGAGTCTGAGAATGACACACATGAAGATAATTCATCTGATCTGACGGATCTGATATTCCTAACACTAGATCTAGAAAAATGGTGGCTTTTTCTGTTTGGCCCTAACCTCGATGTCTGCGAGACACCAACTACATTTTAGTTATTCAAGATTGCCATCCATAGCAACTTTGTGTTTGTCCTTACAAATACCTTTCACCACCCATTGAGATCCCATGATTTCTTTTGTAAGTTATGTTGATACGAAATGTTATGTTAGGTTTCCAAATATTGAACCACCTTGAATTCTGGGGCTGAATCCTCTTGGTTCCCTAGGGCTTCTCTTTCAGTATTGACTTTGAATCTGAAACATTCATGATGGGATGGGTTTGGGGAATAAGATTTATAGATTGATTTACATATTTGGCCTTGTCCCCAGATTTTGACAAAAGTATCAGGAAAAGGGGAAGAAAAGATGGAAAATGAGGAGAATGGTTAGAATTTTGGCTTGTTGGATCAGTTCCCAGAACATCCTTTGTGTTAGAGAAATCAAGTAATGGGAGAAGTGGAAAGAAAACAAAAAAGTTAGTGAAGCTAAACCAAGGTACATAGTGAAGAGAGAAGGGGGAGAAGGACTAAAAAAGATATGTGAGGTGAATATTTGGGGCAGACTTTGAGGCATCTGGGAAGTGGGAGCTTTGTAGTGCTCTGAGAGATTTGGGGAAAAGAAAGGGATTTGAGGAAGGGTTGGTCTCTCTGGGTATAAACGAGTCCCTTTTAATATATTTTGAGAGATGCAAGCAAAGATTATATACTTGATTAATTTTTTTTTCTTTTTTTGGTAGAGACAGGATCTTACCATGTTGCCCAGGCTGGTCTTGAACTCCTGGCCTCAAGGGATCCTCCTATCAGCCTTCCAAAGTGTTGGGATTATAGGCATGAGCCACTGCACCTGGCCTTTTTTGGCCAAATTTTGACTTCTGTCGTTCCTATTCCAATTTCTCATTTCTTACATTTTGTGTTTCTTCTTTTTTTCTTGATTATATTTGCTAGATGTTTGCTTATATGATGCTATTTTTTAGAAAAGTAGTTCTTCTTTATAACTCTTATTTTTCCCTTTCTTTTCTTTTGTTTTTTAAAAAAAACTTTTGAGTCAAATACAAAGTTCATATACTTTAATATTAAGAATTTTCTTTTGGCTGGGTATGGTGACTTACACCTGTAATCCCAGCACTTTGGGAGGCTGAAGCAGGCAGATTGCTCGAGCCCAGTAGTTACAGGATCAGCCTGGGAAACATGGTGAGACTCTGTCTCTAAAAAAAAGTTTAAAAATTAGCTGGGTGTGGTGGCACACACCTGTAGTCCCAGCTACTCAGGAGGCTGAGGTGAGGATTGCTTGAGTCTGGGAGGTCAAGGCTGCAGTGAGCTGTGGTCATGTGACTGCACTCCAGCTGGGGTGACAAGCTGGAGTCTCTTTTGGGTCTCAAAAAGAAAAAAAAAAACGAATTTTGTTTTTATGATGAATTAAATTTTTAAAAATAATGAAAATATTTATCTCTAGTTTCAGGACCTGAACCATCAGGTTTTCTTGTTTCCATCAGAGAAGTCACGTGTCAGAATGCTAAAGTGTTTGACTGTAGGATAAGGCTTTGTTCCTCATGTATTTCCCAATTTTTTTTTCTCTTTTCTTTTTTTGAGATGGGTTCTAACTCCATCACCTAGGCTGGAGTGCAGTGGCATGATTATAACTCACGGCAGCCTTGAACTCCTGGGTTCAAGTGATCCTCCCACCTTAGCCCACAAATATTGTTTCTTCCTATTTTCTTATACATGAGTAGCCCCAACTACAAAAACACAGGATCTGCCATTAGTCTTTTGTAATTCAGCATGACTTTACAGATCACTATTATCTTTTCCAGACAGGAATTTGCATTTCAATTCTTTTTGTACAACAAAAAGCTTTGTCCTCAGTTGAAGGATTTTTAATTTTAATGAAGTCCAATTTTTAAATTTTGTCTTTTATAAATTGTGTTTTGGTGTTGTAAAGTCATTGCTAAACTCAAGGTCACCTAGATTTTCTCCTATATTATCTTCTAGGTGTTTTATACTTACATGTTTTATATTTATGTCTGTGATCCATTATGTCTGTGAGTTAATTTTTGTGAAAGGGGTAAGATCATTATTTAGATTCATTTCCGTGAATGTCCAGTTGAAGCATTTTTAAGCATTACCAGATGGGGAAATTTTTTTTTTTTTTTTTTAGTGAGAAAAGACATTTATTTTCTTATGTAAAACATATATTACATATAACAGTAATAATGACATAAACTGATTTATAAAGAAGGCAAAAATAAACAATACTCAGAAAAAGCTGATAGTAGTAGAAATTTAAAAATTGAAAACTTTTTTTTTTAATTGAACACAATTTTTTTTCAAAAAATTGAAATGAATTCTTGCTCGCATCCCCCAGGCTGGAGTGTGATGGCACGATCTTGGCTAACTGCAACCTCCACCTCCTGGGTTCGAGTGATTAGTGATTCTCCTGCCTTGGCCCCCCAAGTAGCTGGGATTACGGGAGCCTGTCACCATGCCTGGCTAATTTTCATATTTTTTCATATATATATATATACATACACAAGTTTTTTAAAATTATACTTTAAATTCTAGGGTACATGTGCACAACGTGCAGGTTTGTTACATGGATATACATGTGCCATGTTGGTCTGCTGCATCCATTAATTCATCATTTACATTAGGTATTTCTCCTAATGCTATCCCTCCCCCAGCCCCCACCCCACGACAGGCCCCGGTGTGTGATGTTCCCTGCCCTGTGTCCAAGTGTTCTCATTGTTCAGTTCCCACCCATGAGTGAGAACATGCGGTGTTTGGTTTTCTGTTCCTGTGATAGTTTGCTGAGAATGATGATTTCTAGCTTCATCCATGTCCCTACAAAGGACATGAACTCATCCTTTTTTATGGCGGCATAGTATTCCATGGTGTATATGTGCCACATTTTCTTAATCTAGTCTGTCATTGATGGACATTTGGGTTGGTTCCAAGTCTTTGCTATTGTGGATAGTGCCACAGTAAACATATGTGTGCATGTGTCTTTATAGTAGCATGATTTATAATCCTTTGGGTATATACCCAGTAATGGGATCGCTGGGTCAAATGGTATTTCTATTTCTAGATCCTTGAGGAATTGCCACACTATCTTCCACAATGGTTGAACTAGTTTACACTCCCACCAACAGTGTAAAAGCATTCCTATTTCTCCACATCCTCTCCAGCATCTGTTGTTTCCTGACTTTTTAATGATCGCCATTCTAACTGGTATGAGATGGTATCTCAATGTGGTTTTGATTTGCATTTCTCTGATGACCAGTGATAGCATTTTTTTCATGTGTCTGTTGGCTGCATAAATGTTTTCTTTTGAGAAGTGTCTGTTCATATCCTTTGCCCACTTTTTGATGGTGTTGTTTTTTTCTTGTAAATTTGTTTAAGTTCTTTTAGATTCTGGATATGAGCCCTTTGACAGATGGGTAGATTGTAAAAATTTTCTGCCATTCTGTAGATTGCCTGTTCACTCTGATGGTAGTTTCTTTTGCTGTGCAGAAGCTCTTTAGTTTAATTAGATCCCATCTGTCTATCTTGGCTTTTGTTGCCATTGCTTTTGGTGTTTGGTCATGAAGTCCTTGCTCATGCCTATGTCCTGAATGGTATTGTCTAGGTTTTCTTCTAGGGTTTTTATGGTTTTAGGTGTGATATTTAAGTCTTTAACCCATCTTGAGTTAATTTTTGTATAAGGTGTAAGGAAGGGATCCAGTTTCAGCTTTCTACATATGGCTAACCAGTTTTCCCAGCACCATTTATTAAATAGGGAATCCTTTCCCCATTTCTTGTTTTTGTCAGGTTTGTCAAAGATCAGATAGTTGTAGATGTGTGGTATTATTTCTGAGGGCTCTGTTCTGTTCCATTCATGTATATCTCTGCTTTGGTCCCAGTACCATGCTGTTTTGGTTACTGTAGCCTTGCAGTATAGTTTGAAGTCAGGCAGCACGATGCCTCCAGCTTTGTTCTTTTGGCTTAGGATTGTCTTGGTAATGCAGGCTTTTTTTTGGTTCCATATGAACTTTAAAGTAGTTTTTTCCAGTTCTGTGAAGAAAGTCATTTGTAGCTTGATGGGGATGGTATTGAATCTATAAATTACCTTGGGCAGTATGGCCATTTTCACGATATTGATTCTTCCTATCCATGAGCATGGAATGTTATTCCATTTGTTTTTGTCCTCCGTTATTTCATTGAGCGGTGGTTTGTAGTTCTCCTTGAAGAGGTCCTTCACATCCCTTGTAAGTTTGATTCCTAGGTATTTTATTCTCTTTGTAGCAATTGTGAATGGGAGTTCACTCATGATTTGGTTCTCTGTTTGTCTGTTATTGGTGTATAGGAATGCCTGTGATTTTTGCACATTGATTTTGTAGCCTGAGACTTTGCTGAAGTTGCTTATCAGCTTAAGGAGATTTTGGGCTGAGATGATGGGGTTTTCTAAATATACAATCATGTCATCTGCAAACAGGGACAATTTGACTTCCTCTTTTCCTAATTGAATATCCTTTATTTCTTTCTCTTGCCTGACTTCCCTGGCCAGAACTTCCAACACTATGTTGACTAGCAGTAGTGAGAGAGGGAATCCCTGTCTTGTGCCAGTTTTCAAAGGGAATGCTTCCAGTTTTTGCTCATTCAGTATGATATTGGCTGTGGGTTTGTCATAAATAGCTCTTATTATTTTGAGATACATTCCATTAATACCTAGTTTATTGAGAGTTGTTAACATTGAAGGGCTGTTGAATTTTGTGGAAGGCCTTTTCTGTATCTATTGAGATAATCATGTGGTTTCTGTCATTGGTTTTGTTTCTGTGATGGATTATGTTTATTGATTTGCATATGTTGAACCAGCCTTGCATCCCAGGGATGAAGCCCACTTGATCATGATGGATAAGCTTTTTGATGTGCTGCTGGATAAAATTCAGTTTGCCAGTATTTTATTGAGGATTTTTGCATCAATGTTCATCAGGGATATTGGTCTAAAATTCTCTTTTTTTGTTGTGTCTCTGCCAGGCTTTGGTATCAGGATGATGCTGGCCCCATAAAATGAGTTAGGAAGGATTTCCTCTTTTTCTATTGACTAGAATAGTTTCAGAAGGAATGGTACCAGCTCCTCTTTGTACTTCTGGTAGAATTCGGCTATGAATCCTTCTGTTCCTGGACTTTTTTTGGCTGGTAGGCTATTGATTATTGCCTCAATTTCAGAGCGTGTTATTGGTCTATTCAGAGGTTCCACTTCTTCCTGGTTTAGTCTTAGAAGGGTATATGTGTCTAGGAATGTATCCATTTCTTCTAGATTTTCTAGTTTATTTGCGTAGAGGTGTTTATAGTATTCTCTAACTGTAGTTTGTACTTCTGTGGGATCGGTGGTGATGTCCCCTTTATCATTTTTTATTGTGTCTATCTGATTCTTCTCTCTTTTCTTTTTTATTAGTCTTGCTAGCAGTCTATCAGTTTTGTTGATCTTTTCCAAAAACCAGCTCCTGGATTCATTGATTTTTTTAAAGGGTTTTTTTCTGTCTCTATCTTCTTCAAATCTGCTCTTAGTTATTTCTTGCCTTCTGCTAGCTCTTGAATGCGTTTGCTCTTGCTCCTCTAGGTCTTTTAACTGCGATGTTAGGGTGTCGATTTTAGATCTTTTCTACTTTCTCTGGTGGGCATTTAGTGTTACAAATTTCCATGTACACACTGCTTTAAATGTGTCCCAGAGATTCTGGTATGTTGTGTCTTTGTTCTCATTGGTTTCAAAGAACATCTTTATTTCTGCCTTAATTTCATTATTTACCCAGTAGTCATTCAGGAGCAGGTTGTTCAGTTTCCATGTAGTTGTGCGATTTTGAGTGAGTTTCTTAATCCTCAGTTCTAATTTGATTGCACTGTGGTCTGAGAGACAGGTTGTTGTGATTTCTGTTCTTTTACATTTGCTGAGGAGTGTTTTACTTCCAACTATGTGATCAATTTTGAAATAAGTGTGATGTGGTGCTGAGAAGAATGTATATTCTGTTGATTTGGGTTGGAGAGTTCTGTAGATATCTGTTATGTCTGCTTGATGCAGAGCTGAGTTCAAGTCCTGGATATCCTTGTTAACCTTCTGTCTTGTTGATCTAATGTTGACAGTGGGGTGTTAAAGTCTCCCATTATTATTGTGTGGGAGTCTAAGTCTCTTTGTAGGTCTCTAAGGACTTGCTTTATGAATCTGGGTACTCCTGTATTGGGTGCATATATATTTAGGATAATTAGCTCTTCTTGTTGAATTGATGCCTTTACCATTATGTAATGACCTTTTTTTTTTTTTTGTCACTTTTGACCTTTGTTTAAAGTCTGCTTTATCAGAGACTAGGATTGCAACTCCTGCTTTTTTTTTTCCATTTGCTTGGTAGATCTTCCTCCATGCCTTTATTTTGAGCCTATGTATGTCTTTGCATGTGAGATGGGTCTCTTGAGTAAAGCACACTGATGGGTCTTGACTCTTTATCCAATTTGCCAGTCTGTGTCTTTTAATTGGGGCATTTAGCCCATTTACATTTAAGGTTAATGTTGTTATGTGTGAATTTGATCCTGTCATTATGATGTTAGCTGGTTATTTTGCCCATTAGTTGATGCAGTTTCCTCCTAGCATGGATGGTCTTTACAATTTGGCATGTTTTTCAGTGGCTGGTACCGGTTGTTTCTTTCCATGTTTAGTGCTTCCTTCAGGAGCTCTTGTAAGGCAAGCCTGGTGGTGACAAAATCTCTCAGCATTTGCTTGTTTGTAAGGGATATTATTTCTCCTTCACTTATGAAGCTTAGTTTGGCTGGATATGAAATTCTGGGTTGAAAATTCTTTTCTTTAAGAATGTTATGAATATTAGCCCCCACTGTCTTCTGGCTTGTAGAGTTTCTGCCAAGAGATCTGCTGTTAGTCTGATGGGCATCCCTTTGTGGGTAACCTGACCTTTCTCTCTGGCTGCCCTTAACATTTTTTCCTTCATTTCAACTTGGTGAATCTGCAATTATGTGTCTTGGGGTTGCTCTTCTTGAGGAGTATCTTTGTGGTGTTCTCTGTATTTCCTGAATTTGAATGTCGGCCTACCTCGCTAGGTTGGGGAACTTCTCCTGGATAATATGCTGCAGAATGTTTTCCAACTTGGTTCCATTCTCCCCGTCACTTTCAGGTACACCAATCAATCGTAAATTTGGTCTTTTCACATAGTCCCATATTTCTTGGAGGCTTTGTTGGTTTCTTTTTACTCTTTTTTCCTCTAAACTTTGCTTCTTGCTTCATTTCATTCATTTGATCTTCAATCACTGATTCCCTTTCTTCCACTTGATCGAACTGGCTACTGAAGCTTGTGCATGCGTCACGTAGTTCTCATGTCATGGTTTTCAGCTCCATCAGGTCATTTTAGGTCTTCTCTACACTGTTTATTCTAGTTAGCCATTTGTCTAATCTTTTTTCAAGGTTTTTAGCTTTGTTGCAATGGGGTCTAACATCCTTCTTTAGGTTGGAGAGGTTTGTTATCACTGACTTTCTGAAGCCTAGTTCTGTCAACTCATGAAAGTTATTCTCCATACAGCTTTGTTCTGTTGCTGGTGAGGAGCTACAATCCTTTGGATGAGAAGAGGCGCTCTGGTTTTTAGAATCTTCAGCTTTTCTTCTCTGGGTTCTCCCCATCTTTGTGGTTTTATCTACCTTTGGTCTTTGATGTTGGTGACCTACAGATGGGGTTTTGGTGTGGATGTCCTTTTTGTTGATGTTGATGCTCTTCATTTCTGTTTGTTAGTTTTCCTTCTAACAGTCAGGTCCCTTAGCTGCAGGTCTGTTGGAGTTTGCTGGAGGTCCACTCCAGATCCTGTTTGCCTGGGTATCACCAGCAGAGGCCGCAGAATAGCAAATATTGCAGAACAGCAAATAATGCTGCCTGATCCTTCCTCTGGAAGCTTTGTTCCAGAGGGACACCCGCCTGTATGAAGTGTCAGTCAGCCCCTACTGGGAGGTGTGTCCCAGTTAGGCTACCCGGGGGTCAGGGACCCACTTGAGGAGGCAGTCTGTCTGTTCTCAGAGCTCAAACGCTGTGCTAGGAGAACCGTTGCTCTCTTCAGAGCTGAGACAGGGACATTTAAGTCTGCAGAAGTTTCTGCTGCCTTTTGTTCAGCTATGCCCTGCCCCCAGAGGTGGAGACAACAGAGGCAGCAGGCCTTGCTGAAGTGCAGCGGGCTCCACGCAGTTCGAGCTTCCCCAGCTGCTTTGTTTACCTACTTAAGCCTCAGCAATGGCAGATGCCCCTCTCCCTGCCAGGCTGCTGCCTTGCAGATCTATCTCAGACTGCTGTGCTAGCAGTGAGCAAAGGCTCCATGGGTGTGGGACCCGCTGAGCCAGGTGTGGGATATAATCTCCTTAGGTGCCATTTGCTAAGACCGTTTGAAAAGCGCAGTATTTAGGTGGGAGTGTCCCATTTTTCCAGGCACAGTCTGTCATAGCTTCACTTGGCTAGGAAAGGGAAATCCTCTGACCCCTTGGGTTTCCTGGGTGAGGCGATGCCCTGCCCTGCTTTGGCTCACCCTCCATGGGCTGCACCCACTGTTCAACCAGTCCCAATGAGATGAACCAGGTACCTCAGTTGGAAATGCAGAAATCACCTGTCTTCTGCACTGATCACACTGGGAGCTGCAGACTGGAGCTGTTCGTATTCGGCCATCTTGGAACGAAGCGGAAATTTTTTAATAGAAAGTATTTCCTCCTCTCCCAATGTCCCACTTCCCTAATAATGAGAATTTGTGATTACAATGATTTTAAGAGAAAAGAATACAGTTGCTAGCAGAAAGCCATGCGAATTAGGGAGACTGGAGTGAGACCTCCTGACTCCTCCAACTGTTTTTCTTCCACTGACAGCTGGCAGCAGGGTAGGGTTACAGGAGTCTCTGCCTTCTCTGGGCTGGATGTGTCAAACCTTTCTAACTCCAAGGAAACCATCAGCAGAGGCCCCCTATCTCCTGCCTGTGTCTGTCTGCCGGTATGCAGATGCCATGGGATAGGAGCAGTGCTCAAAGAACTGTGCATTTGCTTTGGTATCTTAATCCCACATCCACTTTAAGATTTGGGGAAAAATGAGCAACCTCCAGTGTTAAGTGTGAAAAGTCAATTCCTTGTGGAAGGCATGATTGAATTGTCACAATTGAAGAACTTGTCACAGTGTGTGATCTGCCCAGAAGCATTCTCCAAAACACCAAAAATTCTCCAGGAATGTTTTCATCTTTTTGAAATTCCAGTTTGCATTTCCAGAAGCCAGGTTGACCTGCGTGCACAGGGTTCTGTAAAGGCAGTTTGTTTTTTTCAGTTAAAGGTGGTGGGAGGAACACTGGAGTGGTGTCCACTGTTGAGAAAGAGATGGGAACTCATTCCTGAAAGGAAGATGGGTGTAGAGAGCATTAGGCTTCCCAGGCATGTGGGCAAGCAGTGAGAACAGGAGTCTTTGGGGACAAAAGTAAGTCCTGTGCTAGATTTGCTAAGAGAAATATCAACTGATCTCTTTAAAATGAGATCCCTCCCACCCCTTGGGGCCTGGAAAATGTGGTCTGCTGGGTATGGAGACCCCAAATAAACAGTACTGAGGCTCCTGTGTGTCAGTCACCACCCCTGGCAAATGCCAAAGTGCCTCACTTTGCTGGAGGAATTTACAACTCAAGGTGTTTGTGTCACAGGCCAAGACGGGAGTGGAGGATCTGGCCATCAGAGGATAGAATGCTTCCCATATGCCAAGGCGCTTCCGCTTGTATTCACGCACAGCATTTTCCTGAAACTGGTTACTGAGCCTGGAATTTCTGTTAATGTTCTAAGGCAAAATGCGAATTACCAAGCTGAGTCGAGGGCTGGCGTTATGCTATCTTCCTTTAGTCCCTTTCATAAAAGCTCCTGTGCTGTCCAGCTGCCTCTCTTTCCAGAAGGTGGTGGTCCAGTTTTAATAATGTTAACAGAGGGAGTATAACTAAAAAACGACTTACTCCATCAAAATCTGTTCCACTACCGAGAGCACAGACACCAGCAGGTGTGGCTGTTTGAATCCTCCCTGCTCTGCATGGCTTTTGTGAACCTCGGATCCTTCGCCTTAAACTCAGGGGTTGAAACCCTAAGAATTAAACGAAATAAAGTATCTAAAGTGACTGTGCACACAGCCTGGCCTAGAGGGTTGAGTTTACCCCTCCTCCCGGGTAAGAGAAGCGGTGATGAGGCCAGGTGGAGCCCGAGGGCCTGCCTCCGAGGCGGTGCAGGCAGCAGGTGAGGGCCGCGCCCGGGAGGGGCCGGGGAGGATCCCTGGGCGGGGGAGGGGGAAAGGGGCTGCGGCTCCGGCCTGCAGGGAGCCCGGGGCCGCCCTCTTCCTTTTCGGACCTCGGAGGCAGACGGGCTGAGAGCTGGGCCAGGTGGGTTGCACCGAGTTGGGAGAAGCGGCTGCGGGAGCGGCGGCGGAATCCTCAGCTCGAGGGCGCCCCCAGAGGTCTCCGGGCTCCTTGGCCCCTTGGCCCCTTGGCTCCTTGGTTCCTTGGTAGGCGCGGGAAGCGCCCATGGGGCTCCAGCCGGGGCCTGGGAGGCCGTGACATGATGGCTGGGGATGGAGGAGGCTAAGCCTTGGACTCGCTCCCAGGCGCCCGCAGGGGACTTCCAGGCATCCTCGATGGCGGACCGAGCTAGGGCGCGGGGCCGCTGGTGCGGGGACCGCCCTAGGCTTTGGGGTCATCGAAGGCTCCGAGACGCTCTGGCCCCGTAGGCGCTGCTCGTCACCGGGACTGGGCTTGGCTTGATCTGGGCAACAGCAGTTACACTGCGGCCGCTGCTCCGCCCAGGGCTGAGAGGACGAGGGTGCATAATTTCCTCGGGGCTGCTGTGTGGCCAGCCTAAAAGTGCGGTTTTGGTCGCCTTGTGGTGAAATGTCTGCGCCTCTTCCATCCTCAGTAACCAGTACTGATTTTCCTTAGCGTCTCATGTTAACCAAAGCGACCACAACTTAGTTGAAAGCCTCACTAGAAGCTTTGAGGTCAGTGGGTTCGAATCTCACACCTACCGCTTAGCAGCTGTGCAACACTTGGCAAACTGACTTCCTGTTGCTCGGATTTCTCACTTGTAAAACAGACACTGTAATACCATCTACTTTGTAGGACGAATGTCAATATTAAATGAAATCATGAGAGTAAAGCATTTGGTAGATGGTCCCTCAGTGAATGTGATGATTATGGCAAGGAGTTTTCAAGGGAAACTTTCCCGTGAAGTTGGTTGAATAGATTTATTCATCTGCATTCTTTGTTTCTTTTCTGTCCTAAGGGACTACACCACAATGAGCAGGCTTAAGAAAATACTCACTTTGGTAGATGCTAAATATGGCTTAGGACCAAGTAAGACATCCTTCACAAGACAAGTTGCTTTTAATTCAAAATAGTTTTGAGAAAAAATAGCCCCTCTTCCAAAGATAAGAGCTTACAGTGGTAGTTTCTCTATTCATTAATAAACTTATGTTTTTAAAATGGAAAACATGCTCTGACTGGTGACAGGTTTAGAGGAGTTCATTTCACAAGTGTCCGGAGCAACAGTTAATTAACTTCAATATCAACATCCAGTCATTTGGCCAGGTAAAGAATCATTTCCCACTCATTTGCTGTGCCAGTGTGGAAAGTAAACATGCTGAATAATGGAAAACAGCTGTTGTTACTGTAATATTCACTCTCTGCATCCTTTCCTGCTGTTTTCCACGTGCTCTATCCCCCAAACCTAAAAAGCTGTAAGCCGATATGACTAATAGCAAAGGTGATCATGAGGGCATTTTTCCTCCTTCTGTGACTCATTTCTTTCTGTGTGAGACGACTCCATAGAGATGACTCCATAGACACAACGCAATTGAGTCTTGCGTTTATCTACCCCTTTATTTAAAACCCAAAGAGGACTTATCAAAAGAGAAGAAATCTCTTTAAAGGTGAACAATGCAGTCAAGTTACTTGCTCACAATCACATTTGTAGACTAGCTTAAGAGGACTTTGTATTATAATTAAAAGTGTTTCTGAATAGCTTTTTAGTTCATCAGCACTGTACTAATTATAGCTGTTTCTTGAGAAAAACCTAATATTTGTTTTTTTTTTTAAATGGAATTATCTAATTGCACAGTCATTTTCAGCCATACAAAAGCCAACATTAAAAATGAGCAAAGGGAAATAATTACAACTTACAGGCTGGGAAGAGGTAAATAATCTGATATGTAGTTCTTGTGCTTGAGGGATTTAATTAGACATCAACAGAAAAACAATTTTTTTTTCTGAAGAAAAAATATGATTTAATCCACAATGTGTATAGCTATAGAGAGTTTTATTGACAGAATTCCTTTAATGTTTTTCTGATTCGGTGCTTAACAAAGGGATTACTTTAGCTCTTGTGTCTTGATGGACTGTTGTATGATTCTTTAATCTTAACTTTTATTGACTAGTGAAATAAACAAAATAATTACAGTGAGAGATTTTAACATGTGCATATCAAACTTGGACATCTCTGTTAGGGAAGCAGGAGCCTAGAGGAACCAGAATGATACCATTTTAAAATCAACTCCATCTTAAAACTAGCAAGGCACATTCCTTGCCAGTCATGACCCATGGTCCTTAGCTGTTTACAGCTAAAGCAGCAACTTGTTAATGCCTGCAAGGACACACTCCTATAATAACAGAAAGTCCGGATGTCCCGATACCCATAACAGTGTGTGTTTTGAATATAATTGTAGTTATGGCTTGATGTACTCACACACTAGAATGTCAAGGATAGTTTAAATCAATATTATAAATTTTGTCATGCTATCTGCTCACCCTCATGTAGACTCAGCTTAGCTTAGTCTTTACATACATAAGACCCCCTACATAAGAAAAAGTTAAAGCAAAGATGGTGCGCTCCTCGCTTGCCTTCTGAGGGTGTTGTACTCTGGAAGGGAGTAGCTTCTAATTAACTTGCTTCTTTCACTGCAGTCTGTGACTCACCTTGAATTCCTTCCTGCGTGAGACCCAAGAACCCTCTCTTGGGGTCTGGATAAAGACTCCTTTTCCGGTAATGAATCCAGGAGGCAAAAAATAAGGACATTTAGGAATTGAGCAATTCAGTAAATAAACATTTGTGCGTGTGAGCACCCACGTGCATACATACACTTATATGTAGAGGATCTAGAAAAATCTTTATATCCTTTGAATAGAGAAGATACACATTTCCCCCCATATGATCATGGTACATTTAAAATAGTTGATCCCATATTTGGCCACAAAGAATTCTTTTTCTTTTCTTCCCCTGGAGATAGGGTCTCCCTCTGTCACCCAAGCTGGAGTGCAGTGTCACATAGCTCACTGTAACTTCAAACTCCTGGGCGCAAGCAGTTCTCCCGCCTCAGCCTCCTGAGTAGCTAGGACTATAGGTGCATGGCACCATGTCCAGCTAATTTCAATTTTTAAATTTTTTGTCGAGATGAGGTCTCACTATGTTACCCAAGCTGGTCTCAAACTCCTAGCCTGAAGTGATTCTGATCCTCCCCAACCCCACCAGCCTCCCAAAGTGTGGGGATTACAGGTATGAGCCACCATGCCTAGCCTAAGCAATTCTTGATACATTAAAAAATAGAAGAGGTATACCATAGGCCATGATATGGTTTGGATCTGTGTCCCCACCCAGATCTCATGTTGAATTGTAAACCCCAGTGTTGGCAATAGGGCCTGGTGGGAGGTGGTTGGACATGGGGGCAGTTTCTCATGAATGGTTTAGCACCATTCCTCTAGTGCTATTCTGCTGATAGAGTTATCATGAGATCTGGTTGTTTAAAAGTGTATAACACCTCCCACCCTGCTCCTGCTCCAGCTGTGTAAGATGTGCCTGTGTCTCCTTTGCCTTCTGACATAATTGAAAGTTTCCTGAGGCCTCCCAAGAAGCTGCAGGTGCCAGCATCGTGTTTCCCATATAGCCTGCAGAACCGGGAGCCAGTGAAGCCTCTTTTCTTTATAAATTACCCAGTCTCATGTAGTTCTTTCTTTCTTTTTTTTTTAAGATGGAGTTTTCATTCTTGTTACCCAGGCTGGAGTATAATGGCGCAATCTCAGCTCACTGCAACCTCTGCCTCCCGGGTTCAAGCGATTCTCCTGCCTCAGCCTCCCGGAGAACTAGGATTACAGGGGCAGGCCACCAGGCTGGCTTTTTTTTTTTTTTTTTTTTTGTATTTTTAGTAGAGACAGGGTTTCACCCATGTTGGCCAGGCTGGTCTCGAACTCCTGACTTCAAGTGATCTGCCCACTTCGGCCTCCCAAAGTGCTAGGATTACAGGCGTGAGCCACCACTCCTGACCATCAGGTAGTCCTTCATAGCAGTGTGAGAATGGACTAATATATTGCCGGGCGCGGTGGCTCACGCCTGTAATCCCAGCACTTTGGGAGGCCGAGACGGGCGGATCACGAGGTCAGGAGATCGAGACCATCCTGGCTAACCCGGTGAAACCCCGTCTCTACTAAAAATACAAAAAAAAAAAAACTAGTCGGGCGAGGTGGCGGGCGCCTGTAGTCCCAGCTCCTCGGGAGGCTGAGGCAGGAGAATGGCGGGAACCCGGGAGGCGGAGCTTGCAGTGAGCTGAGATCCGGCCACTGCACTCCAGCCTGGGCAACAGAGCAAGACTCCGTCTCAA
>NC_045447.1:47183892-47214698 GCF_002776525.5 Piliocolobus tephrosceles | reverse complement strand
AAAAAAAAAAAAAAAAAAAAAAAAGAAAAAAAAAGAAAAAAAAAAAGAGAATGGACTAATATAGGCCACAGTATTTGAGCATAATTAAAATTATAAATTAATAATTTAAAAAGTATCTAAAAGTCTTGACCACTTGGACGTGAAGAATTATGCTGCCAGATAACTTTTGGATTACTAAAAATACAAAATAAAAATACAAAAATACAAAAATACTCTACTAAAAATACAAAAATTAGCAGGCATGGTGGCTGTGCACCTGTAATCCCAGCTCCTTGGGAGGCTGAGGCAAGAGAATCGCTTGAACCTGGGAGGTAGAGGTTTCAGTGAGCCAAGATCACGCCATTGCACTCCAGCCTGGGTGACAGAGCGAGACTCCATCTCAAAACAAAAACAAAAACAAAAGCAAAAAAACAACAACAACCCATAAAACAAGATGGAAAGCTCCTTAAGTCATTTAATAAAGCCAGCACAGCTTTCATAGCTCAATCAGTTACAGGGGATGCAAAGAAAAGGGCATCGTAGACTAATTTCACTTGCACATGCATTCAATAAATGTTTATTGAGCACCTACTAAGAATGTCAGGTACTGTTCTAGGGGCAGGGAATATAGCAGGGAACAAAACAGGTTAAGTCCCTGCTCTCTTGAGATTACTTATTGTGATACTGGCAAAAAGCTCCCTCCGCATCTCTGGAGAGACCAAGGCATGATTAGAGGGTTCCAACTTTCAGCCCCACCCTCCAGCCTCTAGGGAGAGAAGAGGGGCTGAAAGTTGAGTTGATTAACAAATGGGTAGTAATCAGTTATGCTGCAGTAATGAAGTCTTCATAAAAACGAAAGGACAGGGTTCAGAAGAGCTTCTGGATAGCTGAACACATGGAGTTTCCTGGAGGGTGGCACCCCAGAAGGGCATGGGATCTCTGCTTCCCTTCCCACATGCCTTGTGGTATGCATCTCTTCCAGCTGGCTGTTCATCTGTATCCTTTATAATAAATGGGCCAATGTAAGTGTTTCCCTGAGTTCTGTGAGCTGCTCTAGCAAATTAACTGAATCTCAGGAGGAAGTTGTGGAAACCCTGACTTAGAGCTGGTTGGTCAGAAGCACAGGCCACAATCTGTGCTTGCAACCAGCATCTGCAGTGATGTGGGCAGTCTTGTGGGACTGAGCCCTCAGCCTGTGGGATGTGATCTCCAGGTGGATAGTGTCAGAATTAAATTGACTTGGCAGCCACCTAGCTGGTGTCCACTGGAGAGTCATCTGCAGAACTGTTTTGGTGTGTGGGGAAAAACCCATGCATCTGGTGTGGGAAATGTTGAGTGACTCTGTGGGAGTAGAGAGTAGAAAAAACACTTTGGTTATTTATGTATCCTTACACTTACTAATACAGATGCAAACATTCTAAATAAAGTATTAATAAAAATCAAGTTATATAATAAAATAACAACATACTGCTATAGAATAGAGTATTTTAATTATGCCCGAGTCTATATATTTCAGGTATACAGGCTGGTTCCCTATCAAGACATCTATTACCATTAGTAATGAATTATGATAATACTGTAAAGGAAAAACCATATGATCCTGTCAATATACACTGAAGAAATATTTTATAAAATTTAATAGCCATTCCTAATAAAAATTCTAAGCTAATAGGGTGTGATGACTTTTCTATTAAAAAACAAGTCTAAGTAACAATACAAGGAAACTACTTATCTAGGATAAGGACTGTTATCTCTAAACCCAATAGCAAACATTATTCTAAATAGCAAAACTCTGAAATCATTTCACTGAAATCAGAAATTAGAAAAGGATGTCCATGTGCTATTATTATGTTACATTGTCAAAGAAAGGTAAGAAAATAAAATAATTGCCATAAACTTTGAAAAAGAAGAAATAAAACTATTTATGTTTGTCTATGTGACTTCATTATTTGCCTAGAAAACTCAAGGAACTTTAGTAATAAACTATTTGAATTGTAGGTCATTTTGGAAAAGTGGGCAGATGCAAGATAAATATACAAAAAGCACCAACTTCTATGTTAGCAGTAAGTACTTTGAAAGGAAATTAGAAAACTTTTATTTTCTACAGTTTTATAAAAGCTTAAAATATTTAGGAGTGTAATTTTTAAAAATCGTTTGTCATTTTATAGCTCCCCACCGCAGCTGCCCCCACCCTTCCCTTCGATGATGACATTTGCAGGCTTCAGGGCGACCAAGGAACAAAGCTGAGGTCTGGCAGCCCCACTACGTTTGCCAGCCAGAGAGAACAAATTATCACAACAGTTAGCGCCTGTACTTGGGGGATCTGCAAATTGAGAAGGCCCCAGCTCCTCATTGTACGGGGTCTATTTGGCAGTGACCTTGCTCTGGAGATGACATTCCTTCAGCCTGAGGGAATTGATGTTGATGAACCCGTGGCATCAATTGGCTCATAATCACCCTGCACCTTCATGCTCACCAGCTCCTCGTTGTAGAGAGACAGTGGGGACTCCCAGTGGAGGATGTACACCTGGCCCTTGAGGACGGACACCTGCCCTGTCCCTTCCACTGGTTCCTGGGCCTTGGCGTTACAGTGGCAGACAAATTTCATACTCAAGGCTATGCCAGAAACCAGTATACATCAGCTCAGCAAATTTCAAGCCCAGGCTTTGTTTGATTTTGCGCACTTCTCCGTACATGGTGAAGGCCTTGATGTCTAAATGAGTGTGGTAAAGGATGGTGCCTACTGGGGCCTCACCGATACCTCGGGACTTCATTCCATCGAAGCGGTTCTCCACGATGTCAATACGGCCCACGCCGTGCTCGCCCGCAACTTCGTTCAGGTACACGAAGAGCTCCAAGGAGGTCTGGTGGGTGGTGCCATCCTTGACGTTGGTCACCTTCACGGACACCCCTTTTTTGAACTCGATGTCGAGAATGTCAGGAGTGTTGAGGGCTTTGGCCAGGTCCTGGGTCTTCGTCTAGAGACCTGGAGGCGCTTGGTTCTTGGGGTTCTCCAGAATTCCAGCCTGGTAGCTGATGTGCATGAGGTTCTCGTCCATGCTCCACGGGCTCTGGGGAGTGACTGGGATGGGAATCCGATGTTGCTTTGCCTGTTTCATCAGGTGATTGCGGCTCTTGAACCAGTTGTAGAACTCGGGCATCCTCCAGGGAGCAATCACCTTTATCTTGGGGGGGGGGGGCGCCAGCGAGTAGCACGTGAGCTCAAACAAGGCCCTTTCCCGTGGCGCCCTGAGACACATACTCGGCCCCTCCCGCTGGGCGATTTCCACTTGTTTGCCGGCGCTGCCGGGCCTGGTGAGAGAGGTGCCCAGGAGGTAGCCGTTCTCATACAGTGCGCTGGACTGGATGGCCGGCCGGATGAACTCCTCCACAAACTCCCTGCTGGCATCCTCAGTGAACACCTTTTTGGTCCCAAGCTTCAGTGCCTAATTCCTGGCTTCCTGGAAGTCTTCCTTCTGGCCAGTGTTGGACAGGTAGGCAATGACGTCATAGCCTTGTTCCTTTAGGAACCCGAGGATGCAGGAGGTGTCCAGGCCGCCACTGTAGGCCAGAACCGCGGAGCCTTTGCTGGACATAGCGTCTGGGATTGGAGGCGCGAGTTCCCGGCGTCTGGAATGTGTCTTCACGGTGCAGTGAACCACTCGGGCTCGCGGGGCCGTGGCAGGCGACAGAGCAGGGAGGAGTGTAATTTCAAAATACCAAACCACCCACAGAAACCAAGAGAATAGTACCCATAACCCAGCTTCAACAATTGTCAGTGTTCTGCCCTTCTTGTTCCATCCTGCCCCTCCACCTTACCTCCAGGAGTACTTTAAAGCAAATTTCAGAAATCAAATAGTTTCACCTTGACAGTAAAATTAGTAAGATATAAGACCTATTTAAAGTTATAAAAGCTTAGTTACAGTTGTAAATATTATCTGAACAAATGTAAAGACATCTCGTGTTCTTTGATGACTTGGAATCATAAAATCTATTTAAAGATTTTTTAAAAATGTATTTATTTACTTATTTTCAGAGACAGGGTCTTGCTCTGTTTCCCAGGCTGTAGTGTAGTGTCAGGAGCATAGTTCTCACTGCAGCCTCATTCTCCTCGGCTCAAGGGATCCTCCTGCCTTAGTTTTCCAAGTAACAAGGAATACAGGCGCACACCACTATACCCAGCTAATTGTTTTTAAAGACGAGGCCTTACTATGCTGCCCAGGATGGTCTCAAACTGCTGGCCTCAAGAGATCCTCGTGCCTTGGCCTCCTGAAGTGTTAGGTTTAGAGGCATGAGCCACTGTACCCAGGCCTGAATTTTTAAATATAAACCCAAAAGCACAGGCAACAAAAGTAATAATAGAGAAATGGGATTGTATCAAACTAAAAAGCTTCTGCACAGCCAAGGAACCAGTCTACAGAGTTAAGAGACAACCTACAGAATGGGAGAAAATATTTGCAAACCAAACATCTGATAAGGGATTAATATATAAAATAACAAGGAACTGAAACAACTCAATAGTAAGAAAACAAACAATGCAATTAAAAAATGGGCAAAGGATTTGAATAGACATGTGTCAAAAAAAGACAAGTGACCAAGTACAGTCATCTCTTGGGATCTGTGGGGGATTAGTTCCAGAACACCCTGCAGGTACCCAAATCTGCTGATGCTCTCGTCTCTGATATACAATGATACAGTGTTTGCATATAACCTACACACATCCTCCCATATACTTTTATTTTTTATATAAAGATGGGGTTTCACATGTTGGCCAGGCTGGTCTTGAACTCCTCATCCCAAGTGATCCTCCTGTCTTGGCCTCCCAAAATACAGGAATTACAGGTGTGAGCCACCATGCCCAGCCTCCTCATTCAATCTAGAGATTTAAATCATCTCTAGATTACTTATAATACCTAATAAAATGTAAATGCTATATATGAATACTATCCAGCTTCAAGAAAGAAGGAAATCCTGCCATTTGTGACACCCTGGATGGATCCAGAGGATATTATATTATTTGAAATAAGCCAGAGACAGAGAGACAAATACTGCATAATCTCGTTTGTATGTGGATTCTAAAGAAGTTGAACTCGTAGAAGCAGAGAGTGCAATGGTGGTGACCGGGGCTGAGAATTGGGTGTTGGGGAGATGTTGGTCAAAGGATACAAAATTTCAGTTAGGAGGAGTAAGTTCAGGAGATCTATTGTACAGTATGGTGAATACAGTTAATAACAATGCATTGTGTTCTTGAAAATTGCTAAAAGATTAGATTTTAAGTGTTCTTACCTCAAAAAAATGATAGGTATGTGAAGTAATACATACATTAATAAGCTCAATTTAGTTACCCCACAGTGTATACATATTTCAAAACAACATATTGCACACAATAAATATGTATAATTTTTATCAATTAAAAATGTTAGAAAAAGATACATTGGGCCAAGCATGGTGGCTCATGCTAGTAATCCCAGCGTTTTGAGAGGCAGAGGCAAGAGGATCGCTTGAGGCCAGGAGTTCAAGACCAGCCTGGCAACATAGACCCAGTCTCTACAAAAAGTTAAAAAACTAGTTGGGTGTGATGGCACGTGCCCATAGTCCCAGCTTACTCAGGAGGTTGAAGTTGGAGGATCACTTGAACCCAGGAGGTCAAGGCTGCAGTGAGCCATGTTCATACCACTCCACTTTAGCCTGGGCAATAGAGTCAGACCCTGTCTCAAAAAACAAAAACGAAAGTAATTGGTTACCTCAGAGGGGTAGGATTGAAAGGTGTGGGGTATGGATGGGGATGATAAGCTTTTTTTTTTTTTTTTTTTTTAATATATCCTTGTATTGCTTCATTTTTTGCACAATCTTTAATACTTTTATAATACAAAAAAATTTTAAAAATGTGTTTGCTCTATTTCCAATGTCTAGAACACTTTTGGCACATATTTGGCATTCAATAAATGTTGGTTGCATAAATAAACAAATGGATTTTGTTAACATTTGTTGAGTACCTGCAGTGTTGTAGGCATTGGACAGCAGGTACTGCCTTGTATTTATGTGGTCTATAAGCCATTTGAGTTAATTGGATTCTGGTATATCAGGGAGCAAACTACATGCCCTCAAACATAGCAAACGGAGACAAGGTTACAGCTACTCCTCTAGCCAAAGACAGAGCCTACGCCTACTCTCGAGTGCATCGTAAGGATCCTACTGATGCTTATTTCATATCTTTGATATATAGGCACACACCGTCCACACTTCAGGCAATCATTTACACACTGAGGGAGGGTGAGATAAGGGCATGTGGAGTAGAAGTTTTCTGATCTGGACTTTACTGACTGCGCTAGAAAACTCTGATGATATCCTTTCCAGTGTTTCTAAGAACAAGTCTTCCATTTCTAAGCACGATTCTTCCATTTCTAAGCAGCATGTTGTCTGTTTACTTATGATTATTTTTTACTTGTTATCTGTAAATGTTGGGGTGATCAGACCCAACACCAGGTCGTGGGGGCGACGAAGTCCAGTGGAGTCAAATAAATGAGAAAAAGACAGTTTGAGAGAGAAAGTGGGACCAGGGGCCCATCGCAAGTTTGGAGGCTGCCAAGGCCCAGAGCTCTGGGAGCCCATGCTATTTAATGGTGCTCAAACAAAGAAACAGGTGGTGGGGAAGTGGGGGTTGAAAGGAAACAGTGTATCAGGTGAATGAAAAACATATCTCCGCTTGAGATAATGGGAGTGCTAGAAGCAAGGAGCCAGCAAGCCTAGCAGACATGCAGGCCCTGCCTCAGCTTCTCTCCCAACACTCAGCTTTTTCTCCCAACAGTAAGGAAGGTTCTTTTTTATTTACAAATAAATTATAATTTATTTTATTTTCAAAAATTTGCTCAGTTGATGGGGTTGAATTTCTGCAGTGATTGCTGAATTAATTATTAATTAATTATTATTATTATTTGAGACAGAGTCTCACTCTGTCACCCAGGCTGGAGTGCCGTGGTGTGATCTCAGTTCACTGCAACCTCTGCCTCCCCGGTTCAAGCGATTCTCCTGCCTCAGCCCCCCGAGTAGCTGGGATTACAGACGTGTGTCACCACGCCCAGCTAATTTTTGTATTTTTAGTAGAGACGGGGGTTTCACCATGTTGGCCAGGCTGGTCTCGAACTTCTGACCTCAGGTGATCCACCCGCTGTGGCCTCCCAAAGTGCTGGGATTACAAGCGTGAGCCACCATGCCTGGCCCAGCTTCTTATCTGGTCTTTTTGTCTCCCTGCTGTCGCCACCTTCTACCCCCTTCAAATCCACACTCCACAGCTTCTAGGGATTATTTTTTTGAAAAAGCAAATCTAACCATGTATATCAGACACATCTTCCCTACCTGTGTAGATTCTCTCAGCTTTATCAATTTCACAGACCCTTGGATTATTGTTCTACGCAGGCCCCTGCAATTCCACTTCAGTCTGACCAACCATACTCTTGGCTTCTCCCCTACTTCTGGGTAAAGAAGCCAGGGTTAAATCCTTTGGGGCAACTTTGACAAGCAGGAGAAAGGAGTCCCTTCCATGGACTTGTCCAGGGCATGGTTTTCCCACATAGCCTGTCCAGGGACATCTTGTGTGGCCAAGCCGTGTACTTTTTTAGCTTTCGAGTAAAGCTAAACTTGACTTTGCCTCTTTATGGCTTGTCATAAAGGAGTAAGTAGTTGCATTTGTTTTAGATTCTTCCTTCACTTCACTGCTCTGAGGCTTTGCTTCCCAATAAAATTTTAACACCTTAATCCTACCTTTGAGCTCTGTTTTCTAGGGAACTTGAGCTAAGATATGAAATTTTTTTCTGCTTGAAAAGCTTTCCTTGGCTCTTTATTGCTTCCAGAAGTGTTTGTGGGGATGGGGACAGCAGTTTGGACATTAGTAGGATGTCTTTTCTAGTAGGTATGGGTGTGTCTGAGCATATTATTTTATTTAATTACTTTGCTTTTTTCCTTTATATTGCAGTTAAGATATTGTATTATTAAAAATTAGGAGTGCAGATAGGTTATGTGTTCCATGATTTTCACTTTAGGATAGTAAAGGGCAAGCTACAAAATCTTTCAATAGGAAGGGGACATTGGTAGATACAGGGTTTCACCATGTTGGCCAGGCTGGTCTTGAACTCCTGATCTCAGGTGATTCACCCGCCTCGGCCTCCCAAAGTGCTGGGATTACAGGCATGAGCCACCAAGCCCAGCCCTGTCTCTACTAAAAATACAAAAATTAGCTGGGTGTGGTGGCAGGCACCTGTAATCCCAGCTACTTGGGAGGCTGAGGCAGGAGAATCACTTGAATCTGGGAGGCAGAGGTTGCAGTGAGCTGAGATTGCGCCACTGCACTCCAGCCTGGGTGACAAGAGCGAAACTCCGTTTCAAAAAAAAAAAAGACATTGGGTGTGGTGTGACTGAGTGAGACTTCCGATTATCCGATTACAGGGTCTGGTCCAAATTGCTCAATTTGACATACCTGGTCCCCCTGATCTGTTGCCCCCTCTGCAGCCGTGTATCCTACTGCATTCTTCTTCTAGCCCTCAAGGTCCAAGACAGAAGCATCTGCCCTCCGGGTGGCAGGATGAATGAACAGATGAAGGGTGTCAGGGGCTCACACAGATAATCTCTTAAGAAGGTTCTTGGAAATGCCTGCATGGCTCTCTCCTTACATTTCTGTGGGCAGAAAACCCATGTGACTCCACATGGCCTCATGTGACTAAGCTTTATGGAAGGCTGTGAAATATGCGCTTTATTTTGGGCAACTACATGTCCAATTAAAATTTTTATTATTATGGAAGGAGGACAAAATGAAAATTGGAGATGTTGAAAAGTCTCTGCCAATGTTCCTTTGCACAAGAAAAAAAAATTGAGTTCCTCTCCTTTTCTTTTTGACTTGTTACTTATGTTGCAAATATGTTACAGATTTGGATGTTTCCATCTTTTAACTTTCTTTACAGATTTCTCTCATTATACAAAGTTTAACAATTATGCAGCTCAGTGGTCCCCAACCTTTTTGGTACCAGGAACCAGTTTTGTGGAAGACAATTTTTCCATGGACTGGTGGTGGTGGTTGGTGGGGTATGGATGGTTTCAGGATAAAACTATTCCACCTCAGATCATCAGATATTAGATTCTCGTGAGGAGCACACAACCTAGATCCCTCGCACGCCCAGTTCACAACAGGGTTCACACTCTCATGAGAATCTAATGTGGCTGCTGATCTGACATCAGGCAGTAATGCTCCACTGCCTCACCTCTTGCTGTGAGACCCAGTTCCAATAGGCCACAGACCCACAACGCGGGGGTCGGGGACCCCTGTTGTAGCTAAATTAGGCATTCTTTTTTTTTTCTTCATTGTTTCTGGATGTTTACGTTTTGCTTAAATAGGGCTTTCCTGTTCATATGTTCTTACATTTTTTTTTCTGGTAATTTTATACTTTTGTTTTTTGACTTTTGGTCTTTATCATTATCTGGCATTTTTTTTTTTTTTTTGGATGGTATAGTGTGAGGTATCTTTATTTTTTCAATTTTTACCTAATTGCTACAACTTATTTATTAAACTTATTTATTAAACTAGGCTTCATTTCTCATTCATTTGAAATGCCACATTTATGGTAAGTTAAATTCCAAAACATGTGAGTCTGTTATGGACTCCCTGTTCCAGTTTCATTGAGCAATTACTCATACCACAATTTTTATTACTATAATTTTCTAGAAATTTTTTTTTTAAATTTAGGTATGGGATCTCACTATGTTGCCCAGACTTGTCTTGAACTCCTCGGCTCAATCTTCCTGCCTTAGCCTCTGAGTAGCTGGGAGTGAGCCAACACGCCTGCCTTGTAGAAATTTTTTATTCTTCCTTCTTTTCCTTCTCCTCATCCTCCCTACTTCTTTGTCTTTCCTACTTCCATTTAACCTAGCCAAGCTAATACAGTACCCCCATGAAGATGAGGCAAGCAGGTGCACACTTCATTCTCTATCTTCTCAACAATAGCTTCTTACTCATCACCTTTCCTACTCATCACCTTTCCATTTCTTTGGTGCCCAGTATCATGCCTTCTAGGTCTTGCATTGTGTGGAAATTCTGGAATTAATAGGATTGCTACTTGTAGTTCAGACTTTTTTTTTTTTTTTTTTTTTTAACACTTCTTCTTTTTGGACCTGCATTGTGCAAAATCTTCTGTTTTTCTCTATTGCTGGATTTAAAAATTCTCTTTAGGTTCTCTGAAGATGTAAAAACATCACTGACACCAGGATATATGGATTCACCTTTTTATTTCCTCCTTTATTCATCTTCTTTGACTGCCTGATTGATTTCTTCAGGAAGGATGAAGCTCTTCTCTGACGTAGTGAGTGGGTGAATCTCAGAATCATGTGGCACATGAATGAGGTACATGGTGCTCAGTAGTCCCATATGGTCTTGGGAACAATTTGCTGCCCCAAATTCTGTGTGAATTTGTCCTGGATGCAGATAATGAGGAAGTTCATGTGACTTATAATGATGAGAAATAGGAGCATCCCTCCCTATGCTCCACCTCCCAGGGCTCTTTGGACTATTCTACTGTGACCTACCTTGACTTTCTCTATGGTCATGGCCTATCTGAACAGTGTTCTTTTTCTTAAACATTAGCTCAACTAGGCACGGTGGCTCACACCTGTAATCCCAGCATTTTGGGAGGCTGAGGCAGGCGGATCACGAGGTCAGGAGTTCAAGACCAGTCTGGCCAACATAGTGAAACACCGCTTCTACTAAAAATATAAAAATTAGCTGGGCATGGTGGAAGGTGCCTGTAGTTCCAGCTACTTGGGAGGCTGAGGCAGGAGAATTGCTTGAACCCGGGAGTCGGAGGTTGCAGTGAGCCGAGATTGCACCACTGCACTACAGCCTGGGCAACAGAGCAAGACTGTATCTCAAAACAAACACACAAACAAAAAATATTTTATTAGCTCAAATAGTTATTCTTCCAGATGAATGTTCTATGCAACTTGTCAGATTCTATTTTTAAAAATTAGGATTTTCCTTTGATTATTTTTAATTTATCAATTAATGGGAGGGGTATTGCCCATATTAACCATGTTGGATTATCAGAACAGATTTTGATGCCAAGAACTGGGACTCTAGTGGGTTTTGTGTGTGTGTGTGTGTGTGTGTGTGTGTGTGTGTGTGTCTAGAATGGTGGTGGTGGGAGGTAAGCATGGAGGGCTTTCCTTTGTAGCGTCATTTTCATAGCAATTTTAGAGGGAAAAGTAAATTTGCTGGCTCACTCTGCCATCTTGGATTAGAGGCTCTGATAATTTTTATGAGATAAAACAATCTATATTTTATTGATTGATTGATTGATTGATTGATTGAGACGGAGTCTCGCTCTGTCGCCCAGGCTGGAGTGCAGTGACTGGATCTCAGCTCACTGCAAGCTCCACCTCCCGGGTTCCCGCCATTCTCCTGCCTCAGCCTCCGGAGTAGCTGGGACTACAGGCGCCCGCCACCTCGCCCGGCTAGATTTTTTTTGTATTCTTTAGTAGAGACGGGGTTTCACCGTGTTAGCCAGGATGGTCTCGATCTCCTGATCTCGTGATCCGCCCGTCTCGGCCTCCCAAAGTGCTGGGATTACAGGCGTGAGCTACCGCGCCCGGCCAACAATCTATATTTTAAAAGGACTCAAGGCCAAATAAGCCAATGCAGTCTAGTTTACATTAAAATGTTAATACATTATAAAGTCACTGAAGAATATACATGGAAAAGTTGCCATAGTAACAGTCATTTTCACGAAGTGGATTTAGATACTAGATTCTTGAGTGATGGCATGCCTTATTATTTGCTTTAAGGCATCTTTAGTGTTCGCTTTCTTGTCTCCTTGGGGAATAGAAAATGGGAAAGGGACCTGTACCTGATGCAGTTCTGTGGTTGAAAGCCACAGAAGTCAATTTTGGCTTATTTAAGTTGAAAATGTATTGGTAGGATGAAGGGATGGTTCATAGAGTTAAAGGAGATGTGGAAGAGAGGGAATTCAGAGAGGGGCTATGGAGGGATCAGAAATTTGGAGCAACTCTGAGGACCTGGGGACCAGTGATCATGGGACAGCTTCTGATATGGTTAGGCTTTGTGTCCCCACCCAGATCTCATCTTGAATTATAACCCCCCTAATCCCCACGTGTCAAGGGAGAGAGCAGGTGGAGGTAATTGAATCATAGGGGCAGTTTCCCCCATGCTGGTCTCATGATAGTGATTCTCATGAGATCTGATGGTTTTATAAGGGACTCTTCCCACTTCACTTAGCACTTCGCCTTCCTGCTGGTTTGTGAAGAAGGTGCCTTGCTTTCCCTTTGCCTTCCACTGCACCATGATTGTAAGTTTCCTGAGGCCTCCACAACCATGCTGAACTATGAATCAATTAAACTTCTTTCCTTTTTAAATTATCCAATCTTGGGCAGTTCTTTACAGCAGGGTGAAAATGGACTAATACAGCCTCTTTAGGGCAAACATAAGGATGAGTGAGCTCTTACTATTTTCAATTTTGTTTCCCTACATTCAGAGTTCAAATTTCAGGGAGGTTCTTATCTGCCTGGTTTGAAAAAAAATTCTGTGTGTGTACACACACACACCCCCACACCCACACCCACACATACACACTTTCCTTTTTTCTTGTAGAGAAGATTCTTGCAGAGAAATTGTTCTAGTGGCTCACAGCTCTTTCAGACTATAAATAGTAAACCACACATAATAGACTAGTGATGATCATACAAAAAATGCCAGTTTCAAATGGAGAAACACGTTATGTTGGAACAGCTTCATTTCATTTCTGTGTGTGATTTTCTTAAAACTTGTCTTTCTCTTGGACTTCTTGTATCTTTCATGTGTCTATGTGTTCCTGCTGTCTTACCTTCTTTTTCTTCATTTCTGATTTTCATCAGTAAATTTCAATCATGAAGATGCTGTGCTTTATGATGTTCTTTTCCAGAGACTGCCACTGTGGCTCCTTCCCTAGCCCTTCTCTGTCCTAGGCAATGTCCAAAATGCTACATGTTTCTAGGTCTCACTTTTCCCCCTTCTTTCTGTCTTCCTTTTGTGTCTTACTTTTAAGACCAGTTAAATATTGAAATGTGTATAACTGGTTAACAGTATAACTGGTTAACAGTAAGTTAATGTTACCTTTGACAGATTGCATTTTTGTTCCCAATTCTTCAACCCTCCTATGTCCCTGCCTTTTGCCATGGGACTTTTTGGTTCCTCTCAGTAGAGAGAGACTATATTTCCCTGTCCTACTGATGTTGGGATTGGCCATGTGATTTGCTTTGGCCAATGGGATGTCAGCGAACATGATGTTGGCAAAGGCTTAAAATATGCTTGTGGGTTTTGGCTTGCCCTCTTGTGCTTCTGCATTGCCATGAACATTTCTTGGTTTTCTGCTGTTCCCAATAGAAAGTGTGAAATATGGAGCAGAGCTGCCCCAACTGACTCGCACACCCACAGCCTGAGGCTGATCTGTCTCAGCAGACCTGCAGACTTAAGAACAAAAGAATACATGCTTCTTGTTGCATGACCTTCGGTTTCGGAAAAATCTGTTAAGCAGCGCTTTTGTAGCACTGTTTAATGAATACATTACTTTTACCAGTGAATGCATTTTTATTTAAACTGGGGTATTCTGGAGTTCATATTTGTATTCATGTGAATATTTTATAGATTCATTCATGGTAGCAAGAAAATGCTGGGCAGAAGGTGTCTTGTGGGATCTCCTCAGTAGGCACCAGGAGGCAAAAACCTACTAAATACATGTTGGATGCCCACATTAGATGATCAGTGTTTTCATCAGAGAATGGAGTAGTTCCTGAGAAGCCTTCGTAACACAGAATCCTTTCCCAGCAAAGTACAGTTTCACCATAGTTCTGGTATATAGGTTAGAATGTGGCTCTGGTTACTACGAACTTGCCAGGGCTCTGATGGGCTCTTGAAAGTGCTTAATATGGTACCCAGCAGATTTCCAGGTAGAGGTCCTCCAAGGCAGAAACCAGCAACACTTCCCTGGAACTTGCTCTGTCTATGAGATCAACTTTGAGTTTATCCTCTTGTTTTTTCTTTTCTTTTATTTTCTGGTCTATAAAAATCAGTGTTTTAATTTTGAGAGCCTTCTTATTTGTGGCCGCAGGAAGTATATAGAGGAGTGCTCATATGTCATCCGTGTCTTCCAGGAGCTCATGCTCTGAGAAGACACTGTGAACTGTGTTTTAAAATCTTTTAATTTATCGATTTATGGAGACAGGTTCCCACTGTATTGTCCAGGCTGAACCTTGAACTTCTGGGTTCAAGTGATCCTCTTACCTCAGCCTCCCAGGTGCCTGGGACTAGAAACATATACCGCCACACCCAGCTTCTTCTTCTTCCCTTTTTTTTTTTTTTTTTTTTTTTTTGAGATGGAGTCTCGCTGTATTGCCCAGGCTGGAGTGCAGTGGTGCGATCTCGGCTCACTGCAAGCTCTGCCTCCCAGGTTCACGCCATTCTCCTGCCTCAGCCTCCTAAGTAGCTGGGACTGCAGGTGCCTACCACCATGCCTGACTAATTTTTTTGTATTTTTAGTAGAGATGGGGTTTCTCCACGTTAGCCAGGATGGTCTCGATCTCCTGACCTCGTGATCCGCCCGCCTCGGCCTCCCAAAGTGCTGGAATTACAGGCATGAACCACTGTGCCCGGCCTCTTCTTGTTTTTTTTAGCTTACATAAAATAGTTTCTTCTTATAAAATAGCCAAACAATACATAAATAAATGGCATAGTATGTAAAAGTTCTCAGTAATCCTACATCTCAGCGATAACTACTCCTAATTTCTTCAGATTTTTTTCTATGCATTACAAATGTATGCTTTTTAAAAAAAGTTAACAAATGGAATTACACTATAATGTCATTTGCAGCTGACTCTTTTCCTACATGACAATATATTGTAGCCTTCTTTCCTCGTTAGTCAGTACTCTATTGGAAAGGCCATTCTCTTTTAGGTATAATTTTGTTCTGCTTTCTAGGATTATATCATAAGCCAACATAATTTTCTTATTTTATTTTTTTGAGACAAGATCTCACTCTGTTACCCAGGCTGGAGTGCAGAGTAGCTGGGACTACAGGCACATGTCACCATGCCTGGCTAATTTTTGTATTTTTTTGTAGAGATGGGGTTTCACCATGTTGCCCAGGTTGGTCTCGAACTCCTGAGCTCAAGCAATCTGCCGGCCTTGGCCTCCCAAAGTGCTAGGATTACAGGTGAGAGCCACTGCACCCAGTTAATATACTTATTTGCAACTACTGAAACAACAAAACTTGGAAGAAAAATTTTAAAAAAGGATTAGATAACCAAAATTAATGCTAGAAAGTCCAGCTAATAAAAACTCATACTCTTTACTCAGGAATGGATTTAGTCTGAGGCAATTTTGTTTTAAAATTTAAATTTATTTTATTATTTTTTTTAAAGATGAGGTCTCATTCTGTCTCCCAGGCTGGAGTGCACTGGTGAGATTATAGCTTACTGCAGCCTCGAACTCCTGGGCTCAAGTGATCCTCCTGCCTCAGCCTCCCGAGTAGCTGAGACCACAGGAGCATGCTGCCATGCCTGGCTGATTTTTGTGTTTTTGGTAGAGATAGAATTTTGCCATGTTGCCCAGGCTGGTCTTGAACTCCTGGGCTCAAGTGATCCTCCTGCCTCAGCCTTCCAAAGTGCTGGGATTACAGGTGTGAGCCACCATGACTGGCCCGCCTGTTCTTTTTTTTTTTTTTTAAACTTTAGATGCAATTTGTATACCTTAACATAAACCCTTAGTAGAAGCAAGATATTAGAGGGAAAGGAACTGTTAGAAGTCTGCCTGTGGAAGCAGGAAAAAGTGACAGATGCCATCTGACTCCGAGGAAGGATTCAGAAAAAACATTTCAAAAGAGTTTTTTTTTTTTTAAAAAGACAGTAACCCAGGACCTTTTAGTATAGAGGCGGAGGATCAGCAAATCCTTAAGAGTTCCTGAAAGTAGTCCCAATGAGAGGGCTGGTGTTCATGACAGTCACCAGCCCTAGGAGAAGACTTACTATTGCCCACTGTGTTGAAACAGGGAAATTGTTATGCATCTTAGGAAAAGTTTCATCAAAATATGTAAAATCAAATGTGTAAAGGGCAAGCTCCATTTACATGAAAAAGGTAATTGGGCAGTTCCTTCTTCACCTGTTGAGTAGACCCGGTTGACCATTCTTTCCTTGAGGGGTGTGGAAGCAGCGTGGGTCCACTTCCCAGGCTCCCCACTTGCAGATAGTTTGGACTTGAGACTGAGTGCATTCAGGGGAATGTGAGCAGAAGGGAAGGCATCTCATTCCGATCTGGTCCGTGAACAACATCCTTCTTCCTCTTTCCCCATCTGTTGGTGGGATGTCAAAGTTCAGGGCATCCTGAAAAGCTGGTATTGAAGACGGCAGGGCTCCATCAGCCTGGTTCCTGACCTTCCTCTCTATCCAAGGCTGATTAGACTTTTTTAAAAAAAATTTTAATGTGCACAAAGAGGCAATGATTAGACTTTTAGGTAAGCAAGAAAGTAATTTTCATTTTGTTCTAATATTGAGAAAATGGGGTTCATCTTTATGGCTGCAAGCTTAATCTTCAGTTACAATATAACACAGAGGCACATACTCCTACCCCAGGCAGCCTGCAATCTATGAAGATAGTACAGCTCCACTCGTTTATATTCTTTTGTGTGAAGTCTCATTACCATGAAAACATGACAACAAATGGACCTGGTGAGCTTTTCAGCATAGTGTCCTCCCATCGTCCAGTGGTTGATCTCTAGGATCCTGCAGAAAGCCCAGCTCTCTACGTTTGGCATTACATCGTCGCTGCCTTTGTCCTTGAATAGGGTCTCAGTGGCCTGGAGAACTTCAGTTGTACAACCCTTGCACTTCCCTGGAAACTGTTTGGTTCAAATCTTTATGTCTTATAGCACAGTTTTGTAGTTTTCTTTCAATCTATACCCTCCACATTTCTCGTTAATGGTTATTCTTTATATATAAACAGATCATGTTGCTATTAAAGTGGTGGGATGTATATTTTTCATAATATTCATCGTATTTGATTTATTATTCATATATAGCAAAGTTAGCGATTTGGGTAATTTGTTGTATAACCAGCTCCTTAGCAAATGTTTTCATTAGTTCTGATAGTTTGGCAGGTGATTTACTGAAGTTTGTATGTGGATTGTCATTCAATAATTCTTACCCCTTTCTGATAGTTTTACTTATTTCTTTTTATTGCCTTCTCCCCACCCCTATTTGTTAAAATACTCAAAGCAATGTTAAATAATAGCTGTAATATTGGGTTATTCCTGTCTTGATTATAAAACTTATTCTATGTTTGTAACAGGCTTGATTTCTTATTTTTTGTTTTTTTCTATTCAGGGATATGTGAATTTTATTAAACAAAGGAAATTGTTCCCTAGTTTAAAGCTCTGGAATGGATTACAGAACATGGAAATTACCTGTACCCTGGAGGTGTGTTATTTTCAAATTATGTCAACTGGGGTGTGTAAGAAAATCACATAAATTCTTTAAGAAGAAAGAAAATCGGAGAAACAAAATACAATTTTCCCCTTTAAAAATAGAAGCCAACTTATCAGCAAAGTACTTGTTAGCTACATTTTGAAGGTTCAAAAAAAGTGTCTAAGACAAATGCATTTGCTTTGATTGAACTAACTGTTCTCCAGCATCTGACACCCAAGGAGAAGATAAGAATTTTTCTAGCACTAAAAATCCTGTTGGTTCCTATCTTGTAGCACACAATAGATCTTTTGTTTAGTTTACTGTCTCTAACATTTGTGAAATAGTGTTTAGACACATTATATTATTATTATTATTTTTAAGACAGAGTCTTACTCTGTCCCCTAGGCTGGAGTGCAGTGGTGCAATCACGGTTCATTGCATCCTTGAGCTCCCAGGCTTACATGATTGTCCCACCGCAGCCTGCTGAGCAGCTGGGACCACAGGCGCACACCACCATGCCTGGCTAAATCTTGTATTTTTTTTTTTTTTTATAGAGACAGCATTTTGCCATGTTGCCGAGGCTGGCATTATGCTATTTTAATAGTAGTTTTTATGAAGAGGAATAATGAATAGCTTGTGTGTTCAGTGAGGTAAATGATTCACAGAAAACTTCTGAGACCATCCTTAAAGGTGAACTGTAATCAACATTTATATAAAAACATACAGCTGATCTCTTCTATAATAATAGATTAAAAAGTGAAATAATTTTTGACAGTTTTGCCCCCTGAAACCTAAACACAATTCAATAAGTAATATGGTGAGATAACCATATGGCCACGGATAACCCCAGATTATAATGTAAACCAAACTCATCCAGTCAGTGTACAAAATGGATAGAATGTAAACGTATTTGGTGCATACTGTATGCAGAAATGGGCACACACTTGTAGGCTATGTGCATCACCCGCTGTCCTCAGCCCCTTGATCTGCCCTGCCCTCTTCTTCACCTCCTCTCCCACTTCGAGAAACCCATTCATGGGGGAACCCATTCAGCCTAACTTCCTTCTCCTTTTCCTCCATTAGCTCCCCCAGCTGTAAGCTTGGCGGCAATTGAGGCTGCTCACAGGTGAGTGTGCCATGTGTGCAGCTGGCTAAGTGGGATTTTTCTCTTCCTGCAGGGAAATAGAGCATACCTAGGAATGACCCACCAGCCCTCCCGCCCCTCCCCAGCCTGTTCCCCATCCCTTCCTCCCAGGAGGGATCTGGGGGGGGGTCAGCTTCCATCTTCTCAGGGTCATCTTCCCTGGACCTGAAATGCTACCTGACATTTGACTCAAAGTTGACAGACTGGGCTCAGGGCTGTGTGAGGCCAGGAGGGAGGGGGCATAGGAGCGAGAGCTATCTGGTGTCTGGACCTGAGCTGCCAGGAAGTTGTCCTGTGTAGGCTCCATCGAAGCTGTGCTGGTCCATGTCGTGGGGGACTGCAGAAGACAGTGGTGTGAGCAGCAGGTCCCACTGATGCAGCACTGCAGGCTGCCCTCTGATGGGGAGGAGGGCTGCTATGGGCTGCTATGGGCTGAATGTGTCCCCCAACATTTTGGTGTTGAAGCCCTAACCTCCAATGTGTTGGTATTTGGAGGTGGGGCCTTTGGGAGGTGATTAGGTTTAGATTAGGTCATGAGGGTGGAATCTTCATGATGTAATTAATGTCCTTATAAAAAGAGGAAGACAGGCCAGGTGTGGTGGTTCACACCTGTAATCCCAGCACTTTGGGAGGCTGAGGAGGGCAGATCTCCTGAGGTCAGGAGTTTTGAGAGCAGCCTGGCCAACATGGTGAAACCCTGTCTCTATTAAAATACAAAAATTAGCTGGGTGTGTTGGCGGGCGCCTGTAATCCCAGCTACTTAGGAGTCTGAGGCAGGAAGAAGTGCTTGAACCCATGAGGCAGAGGTTACAGTGAGCCGAGATGGCGCCACTGCACTCCAGCATGGGTGACAGAGCAAGACTCCGTTTCATAAATAAATAGATAGATAGATAGATAGATAGATAGATAGATAGATAGATAGAGGAAGACAGAGTTCTGTTTCTTTCCAAACCGAGGAAAGGCCAGGTGAGCACACACTGAGAAGGCGGCTATCTGCAAGCTGGGAAGAGAGCTCTCACCAACAATGGAATCTGCTGGTACCTTGATCATAGGCTTCCCAGCCCCCAGGACTATGAGAAATAAATGTGTTGTTTGAGCCACCCAGTTTATGGCATTTTGTGATGCCAGCCCAAGCTGTCTAAGGAAAGGGCCATTCCACACAGTAGAACACGTGGAGTGCCTCTATTGGCTCTATCTTTTCAGACAATAGGCACCTTCTAAAGTACAGATCCTCTGTCCCTACCCCCTGAATCATTGTAAATTTTCCACAAATTCACTATTATTGTATCTTAATGGAGTTACTCTAAAACATGTTCACCTAGCCCTAGATTATTCAGAATGTAATCTGTGTGTCTGTCTATTTCTTTTATGCTGTGTATCTTGCGACTTTTGGCTGGGTGCAGTGGCTCATGCCTGCAATCCCGGCACTTTGGGAGGCCGAGGTGGGTGGATCATTTGAGCTCAGGGATTTGAGACCAGCCTGGGCAACATGGTGAAACCCCGTATCTACAAAAAATACAAAATTAGCCAGGTGTGGTGGCACATAACTCTAGTCCCAGCTATTTGGGAGACTGAGGTGGGAGAATGACTTGAGACCAGGAGGTCAAGGCTGCAGTGAGCCATGATTGTGCCACTGCACTACAGACAGCCCTGGGTGACAGAGCGAGACCCTGTCTCAGAAAAAAAAAGAGTGACTTTTTAAATAGCAATATCTATAATAATTTGAACATACGGTTACATTTACAGGATTGTAGTGCTCACTGTGGTCTTTTTATTCCATAACATCCAGTGCTCTGGTTTCCATCTGTGGCTGGAGCGAGGCCTGTCTGAGGAGTTTCCCTGGAAGGTTGTGTGGTGGTGAACCCCGAGGCCTTGCACGTCTGAGCATGCACAGGTTGCTTTTCACGGGAAACACAACTTAACCGGTGGGGAACTGTTGGATTATATCTTTCCCTCTTAAAATTCTAGCTTCTGTGTTGTGGGCAAAGGTTAGCCTGACTTTCCTTCTTTGTAGGTAATTTTGTTTTTGCTGCTTTGATTCTTCCAGGATTAATTTCTTACCTTAGAGTTCATTATTTGCATCTTGGTATGTCTGGAAGCTGGTCTTTTGCCATTTAATTCCACCTGGCTCCTAATGACGCTTTTTCATCTAAGGACGTAATTCTTTCTTTTTTAGTTCAGGCAGGTTTTTTTCTCTTTCTTTGTATGATTGTTCTTTCTTTTCTATTTGTTTTGGTCTTTTCTTTAGGCACACACATTATTCACATGTTAGATCGCCAGTCTCTGTTTTCGGTATCTATTTTCTTTCTCATAATTTTCTCTGTTCTCTTTCTTTAGCTTTCTGGGAAAGCATCTCAAATTTGTCCAAACATTATTGATTTAATTTTTTGCCGTGTTGGTTCTACTCTGCATTTCTTCCAGTTTTCTCTAAGCTTCTGTCATCACATATCTGGTATCACAACATTCTTCCTGCTCTCATTTTAGGCTGTCTGGATCTTAGCCAGACGTTTTTCCGACTCAGGCGGCTGCCTGAACACCTTGTCCCAGATATGTCCATCTGGGCCTGCCCTGCTCACAGCCCTTAAGAGGACCCTGGAGGGGCAAGCCCAGCACACCAGAGGCATCTCTCTCTGGCACCGGTTTTGGCTGATTGGACCAGGGATGTACATTTGAACTCAAGAGGCTTCATCTTTCACAAATTTGAAAAAAGTGACAGAGAGGAAAGTAGGCAAGTTGTTTAGGTACTATTATTTTATTGAATTCACTTAAAAAAAAAAAAAAAAACTTAGTGAATGTGCAAAACAGATAGATGTATAGTGAAACACGTATGCATGAAACATCACACTTAAAACTCTCTGTTCCTTGACTGAATTTTGACTCTGGACCCCATCTTGTTAGATTGGTGGGAATTCACTTAATTTTTTTAGTGGACTTTCTCATTCCAGGTTGGTAAAAAGGAGGTCTCACACAGCTTTAGGACATTGGAGTGGAAGCCCCAGGCATTGGTTCTCAGTCTGTTCTGATTACTACTGAGCCGTCTTGCACTGCACCTTCCGGTCCTAGGTCTGCTGTGTCTGTGCCAGGCATGGCGTGTGCAGCATTTTGGCTTAACTGGGAACCTCTCAGCGATTCCTCCTGGACCAGTGAGAGGGCTGTGGTTTTATCTACTTGCAGGCTTCTGGGAATCTTGTCTTGGTTTTAGGGAATATACTCACTGTTCCTTCTTATTCCCTCAGAGAATCTTTTTTCCCTCAGGACATTTGGCAAATCTCCAACTGCTTTAGATTTTGGACCCAACAATCAGGAAGGGAAGCATTGCAGCAACTTCTGCTTTCTGCTCTGCCGTAAACCTCCACAAGGAAGGAAGCACAGAGCCTGTTACTGCTTGAGAGAGAAAAAATAAAAGAAGGAAACAGGTTGGGCAGGGCGTGGTAGCTCATACCTGTAATCCCGCCACTTTGAGAGACTGAGGAGGGAGGGTTGCTAGAGTTCAGGAGTTCAAGACCAGACTAGACAATGTAGTGAGCCCCCGTCTTAAAAAAAAAAAAAGATGGAAAGAAAAGAAAAGGAGGAAACATAAATTTATATTATGTAATGTTATGCTAATTTATTGCTTCTGGAATTCTATGTTTTACATAAAAAAAATAGGTCCCACTATATAGTTACTATTGTTTCTTTTTTGAGATGGAGTTTCACCCTTGTTGCCTGGGCTGGAGTGCAATGGCACAATCTCGGCTCACTGCAACCTCTGCCTCCCGGGTTCAAGCGATTCTGCTACCTCAGCCTCTGGAGTAGCTGGGATTACATGCGCCATCACACCTGGCCAAGTTTTTGTATTTTTAGTAGAGACGGGATTTCTCCGTGTTGGTCAAACTGGTCTTGAACTCCCGACCTCAGGTGATCCACCTGCCTCAGCCTCCCAGAGTGCTGGGATTATAGGCGTGAGCCACCGGCCCGGCTATTGTTTCATTTTATTCAAACTTGATCTATGAGATTCTATCCAAGATGGGTGTTGTAAGGATATTTCTTGGGTATTCTCACTTCTGGATGCTTTTAGGATCTCCCTTCTAACTGGAGCTGGAGGCTGGTTCGCTGCTCAGCGATGGCACAGCCTGAGAGAAATGTGTAGGCCGTGAAGCCTTGGCCAGGCCTGGTGGGACGTATGGCACAGCCATCTTTGTTTGAGGAAATGATTGTGGTAGGAGTCAGACTTGCTGCCGCCAGGCTTTTTCCTCATGCTTCTGCCTGCTTTTTCAGGGAAGGAAATGCCCTGTCTCCTGCCCAGCCTCTTCTGGGCGTTGCTGTTGCTGACTCAGGGCTGAGCCTTGCCGCACTGGGAAGATGTGCCTCCTGCTTCCACTGCTGCTGCTCTGGTTTGAAGCTTATGCCCTGAGCCCCCAGCCCTCCTACCTTCTTAGGCTCTTAGATCCACTGCTCTGAAGTTCCTCCAAGGGAGAGTGGATGTTGAGGGGATTCAGGTTCTCCTCTACATCCTTCCCACCAAACACACTAATTTTCTGTGAGAAGCGAGTTGGACATTGGCTTTTGCCCCCTTTCTTCATTTTGGCTACCAATATCATTAGCTCTAGAATAATTTTTTGGCTCATGGATGGTACCTTTCCTTAATTTCAAGCACCAGTGAGATTTGTCCCAGTTTTATATTTCCTTACTCATTTCAAACACCTATGCTCAGATCTCCATCTGTTTTTTGAGTTGAACATCTTTTCCCACCACTCTCCTCCACCAGTTGTCTGTTGCCTTTAATTAACATCTAAATAGATAACACATTCTTCTTTAATTATAATATGGAAATGTCTACGAACAAAGCAGATACTTTTTTTTTTTTTTTGCAAATGCGTAGGAAAGAGTGGTTCCAGTCAAGTTCATCTGAAGTTTTAGGCAGCTGCATCTACACAGCCCCAGGGCATGGAGGTCAGTGTCTGGGGACAGGTAAATACTCCCAATCTGTGCATCCCTTTGATTTTCCTTTTTTAGAGCCTGATTAATCATCTGGTGCTGAGGGACAGTTCTCGTTTCTTTAAATTCTTCTGGTTTGATTTGGATTTTATACATCACCTACAGCCTCCTGAAATGTCAGTGACTTGGATGGCTGTAGCTCCAGAAAACTTTTCTTTGAGAATTTGGGTCCCTTTGAGCTCCCCCTCAGTCTGGGAGGCAAACATCCAATGAACACAGTGCAGAAGAGGAAGCCTGCAGATCCTGCGTGGCAGAGGAGCTACAAGGGCAGGGCTCCACATCTCTGTGCCTGACTGATGTAGCCCGCCGCCCTAGGTCACTGGGCCACCTGAAAGCTGAGCATCCTTTTTAAAAGAATTTTTGGAACTTTTATTTTGAAATAATTTTAGACTTAAAGAAAAGCTGCAAAAATTAAATAGACTTCCTTTATACCCTTCACCCTGCTACCTCTATTAACATCTTACATAATCAGGAAATTAACATTGACAGGAAATAAACCAGGAAACGAAACCAGGAAATTAACATTCGAACAATGCTCGCAACTAAATTGCAGACCTTATTCAAATTTCCGCAACTTTCCCCTAATGTCCTATTCTTGAACATCCTTTTAAAAATGATTTTTAATGCATCACAAATATTCACAAATGATTTGCATCGGATCTGGAGGCCCAAATAGTGGGTTATATTAATTTTGAGTTATATGTTTGATAGTTTGTGTGTTAATTTTGAAATCACAGACTAGCTCAGTGCCAAGCTTGTAGTCTTGGCCGAATGAACATTGACTGTGGCCCTATGCTTCACACTGTGATTTCAAAGATGAGCTAGATGGAGTCTCTGGAGTCAGCATTAAAACCTCTAGGGAAAATCATATTCTTATGTTGGTAATTCCAAAGATAAGCTGTAAGGAGCACAGTTGGAGCATTTGCTCTCTAGAGATCACATGTTGTAAGGAAATGTTGCTTTTCTGAAAATTAGAAATTAGAAAGATCCTGTCAGCCAGTAACCTTTTAACAAATGGTGGAAACTAGACCGGGACTGGGAGGAGAGGTATCGGGAATTAGGAAATGAAGCCGTGGCTGGCCTCCTCACCACACCCGGAAATATATCCCTTTGAGAGTAAATTAATGGTACCCCTACATTTATGGAATGAGAATAGTACTGGTATTTGGATAACACTCTATAACCAGTGGTTTTCCATACAGCATGTCATTAAAAATCCTCCTCTCAAAACCTGATCAGGGTGGTCTGGTGTGCAGAGTGAAATAAGGCATCTTCACTGGCTCTGTTTCTTTCCAGGCTTAGAGATGGCCTGGATCCAGAGGCCCCGTGTGAGTGCAGTCAGTGGGAGCCCTTCAACATGCCCTATATGGTGTCTGCTTCAGACGACTCTCATGCCCATGCTGTCAGGACTGGAATCCTCTCCACCAGGTATGGCCTTGCCCAGGGATTCTCGTAAGTCCTATGTTTACCTGTGCTGTGCAGTTCAGACATTCTGTTAGTGAAAGAATGATCCACTGATAGAAATGAAGCAGAGAAAGGTGAAAATTTAGGAATTTCACCACCACGCTGAACTACTTCCAAACATTCAGAGAACCTTGGATGAGCAGTCAAAGTCTAGGGCAAGCACAGAAAATGTTGTGAACTGGTTTCACTCTTTATTATCCTTTGTTATGAAGATGATGTATTAGTAACAGTGTTACAGGTAGTTAGGCATGAGTGGGGCAGGAGAGAGCTCTCCCTCCACCCACTAGAAATGTCGGGTGATGGTTTGGAGATTATTGCATTGCTTCTCTAAAACTGGCAGCACCAGGGAGAGGCCATTTCCTGATGGTTCACACCTGTTAACATCAAAATGCTAATTGCATGCAGGCCCCAGGGAGAAGCAACTTCCTGGGCATGCGTGTTAAGAGACGAAAATGGTGCAATGTGATCTTCTGGGGGCACCCTCCACTGGAAAAGGAAGAAAGCCTCAGATGGGCATGTGTACAACTCCCTAAACTCACTGTGTGTGCTCAATTCCAAAGTGTGAGGAAAGCACGGGCATGCGGAAAGCCCACCCTAAGGGGAGAATCCTGGGAAAGAGGTGAGCTTATAAAGTCCCAGGATCAAGGTCAAAGGCCCCTTTTGCTGTCATTTCTCTCTTGTACCTTCAGTGCCTACTTGGGTCTCTTTCAAGCTGATTTTCCTCTCTTTTCTGTTCTAAAGCCTTTTAAATAAACTTCCACTCCTCTGAAACTTGCCTTGGTCTCTTTTCTGCTTTTTGTCCCTCGGTTGAATTTTGGACCCATACAGATATGCTGCCAGTAACTCGGGGTAACTTGGATCTCTTCCACTGGTAACAGTGGTAATTGTAATCAATGATAAGTGCTTCCTCTGTGGTTTACTTGAATTATTTCCTTTAATTCTGACTGATTTAATTTTAATTATGATTTAATCTATAAATCTATAAAATTTAATTCTGATTTAATCTATAAATAGGCAATAATACAGATGAAGCCTAAAAAGTTGGGCAACTAGATTGAGGTCAAGTAGCCAATAAGTGCACAGCAGAGCCTTGATTCACATCCAGGCATCTTGGCTAAGAGCTGCCATCTTAACCATAGACCATACTGGGACACAAGTAATCCTAAGATCATTCTGTTTGATTTGACCTTCAGCATTCTCTCTTCTGATTTGTTTAACACTCAAGGCTTGGTTTTCTTATTACCTAAAAACATATGCTGTTTGAGCTTTTGTTTCGTATTTCTTTGTAAAATGAGGTAATTCTGTTGGTCAGTCTGTAAGCTCCTTTCTAGGGCTAAAATTCTACAGTCCTGCAATTCTTTTTTCTGTTGCCCAGGCTGGAGTGCAGTGGTGCCATCTTTGTTCACTGCAACCTCTGCCTCATGGGTTCAAGTGATTCTCCCACCTCAGCCTCCCGAGTAGCTGGGATTACAGGTGCCCACCACAATGCCCAGCTAATTTTGTATTTTTAGTAGAGATAGGGTTTCACCATGTTGGCCAGGCTGGTCTCGAACTCCTGAGCTCAAGTGATCTGCCTGCCTTGGCCTCCCAAAGTGCTGGCATTACAGGCATGAGCCACCGCACCCAGCCAGTCCTGCAGTTCTTGATATCACTCTTTAAGTGTTGGATATCTTTAACATTGCTACTGAAAACATGCAACAGGCCGAGACGGGTGGATCACGAGGTCAGGAGATCGAGACCATCCTGGCTAACACGGTGAAACCCCGTCTCTACTAGAAAATACAAAAAACTAGCTGGGCGAGGTGGCGGGCGCCTGTAGTCCCAGCTACTCAGGAGGCTGAGGCAGGAGAATGGCGTGAACCTGGGAGGCGGAGCTTGCAGTGAGCTGAGATCCAGCCACTGCACTCCAGCCTGGGCGACAGAGCGAGACTCGGTCTCAAAAAAAAAAAAAAAAAAAAAAATGCAACAAACAAATTTTAGGCTTGCAAAAATAAATAAATCTGGATGGACCCAACAGAATGTTACCCAGGGTTATTTCTGGGTGAAAGGATGATGGCTGTTTTAAAAATGATTATATTTCTTTTTTCTTTTTTCTTTTTTTTGAGACAGAGTCTTGCTCTGTTGCCCAGGCTGGAATGCAATGGGGCTATCTTGGCTCACTACAACCTCCGCCTGCCAGGTTCAAGCGATTCTCCTGCCTCAGCCTCTCAAGTAGCTGGGACTACAGGCGCCTGCCACCACACCTGGCTAATTTTTGTATTTTTAGTAGAGACGGGGTTTCACCATGTTGGCCACGCTGGTCTCGAACTCCTGATCTCAGGCAATCCGCCCACCTCGGCTTCCTAAAGTGCTGGGATTACAGGCATGAGCCACTGTGCCCAGCCTATATTTATTTTTGGCTTGTCTTTGTTTTCCAGTTTTTCTCCAACATAAATATTTGTATAATAAAGAAATATTTAAGTTTAAGAAGTTGTGATCCTTTATTGTGGGCTGGTAGCCTACATTCAGTCCTTGACTTTGTTAAGTGACAAAAGAATGAAATAGTCCCCTATAAATAAGATAAAAATATTAAAAATTTTCATTGTGGTAAACAAAACCAAACCTAGCATCTTAACCATTTTTAAGTGTCCAGTACAGTACTGTTAAGTATATTCATATTGTTGTGCAGCTAATACCCAGAACTCTTTTCTTCTTGCAAAACCGAATCTCTGCACCCATTGAACAACTCCCCATTTCCTGCTCCCCTTCAGCCCCTGGTGATATGAACAGGACACAGGGAAATACTAAGGAGAAGAGGGCGGTTCCTTGGCAAAGGCCCCACCCTCAAACCTGGAGACCTGTGACCCTAAGTGGGAAGAGGCATTTCTGTTTTTGCACCCCAAAAGTTGTCTTTTGGCCTGCCATGCCCCCCATCCTATATCCATATAAACCCCGAACCCCAGGCTTCAGAAGCAGATGAGCAGGTGAGGAGACAAGGAAATAAGGAGACAAGCCGATGAATGGTGGAACAACGCAGCAGAGAAAGAGAGAAGAGGAGGAACATATGAACACCGAGAGGAGTTTTGGCTGAGGGTGGTCAGAGGGGAGTGCAGCTGCTGGATGGCCAAACTCCAGGGAAAGATCATCTTCCAACTTCATCCCCTTTGTAGCTCCCCATCCATCCCTCTCAGAGCACCTCCATGGCTCAATGAAACCCCATATTCATCCCTCAAGGCTGTGTGTGACCTGATTCTTCCAGGGACGCTGAGCAAGAGCTTGAGATACAGAAAGCTGTCACACTGGCCCTCTGCCCTTGCAAAAAGGTAGAGTCCATTGAGCTGGTTAACACTCAGGCTGTCCACAGACGGCAGGGCTAAAAGGGCACACTGTAACACATGCCCACTTGGGCTCCTGTACCTGTCCATCTATGTGCTTTCCCTCCCTTTAGGGGTTTGAGCAGCGGCAGCGACTGAACAGCTAAGCCACACCCCTTTTGCATGTACTGCAAGGGGGAACAGAGAACTCTCCTGTTTCGTCGGCAGCTACCATTCTCTTTTCTGTCCCTCTGACTCTGACGGCTTTAGATACCTCATTTAAATGGAATTGCACAGTATTGTCTTTTTGTGACTGGCTTCGTTCACTTAGCATAATGTCCTCAAGGTTCAACTGTGTTGCAGCATGTGTCAGAATTTTTTTCCAGTTTAAGACTGAATAATATTCTATTGTATGTGTATACCACAGTTTGTTTATCCATTCACCTGCCAACGAATAGGGTTGCTTCTACTTTTTGGCCATTGTGAATACTACTACTTAAAGGATTTTTCTTTTTTTTAAATTGGGGCTGGTGCCTGATTCAGGGAAAAAAAGGAAGTAAATATCTATGTACAGTAAGTCCTCACTTAACATCATTCATAGGCTCTGGAAACTGTGACTTTAAGTAAGATGACATATAATAAAATCATTTTTTTCAACTTTTATTTTAGATTTAGGAGGGTACGTGAGCAGGTTTGTTACATGAGTAAATTGTGTGATGCTGGGGTTTGGTGTACAAGTAATTTTGTCACCCAGATCGTGAGCATAGTACCCAATAGTAGTTTTTCTACCTTCACACTCGTCCCACCCTCCACCCTCAAGTATGGCCGGGTGTCTGTTGTTCCTGTCTTTATGTCCATATGTACTCAACGTTCAGCTCCCACTCGTGAGAACATGCAGTATTTGATTTTCTGTTCCTGCATTAGTTCGCTTAGGATAATGGCCTCCAAGTGTATCCATGTTGCTACAAAGGACATGACTTCATTGTAATTTATGGCTGTATAGTATTCCATGGTATATATGTACTATAGTTTTCTTTTATCCAGTCTGTATATCCAGACTGTAGGTGGGGACCTAATTTGATTCTATGTCTTTGCTATTGTGAATAGTGCAGCAATGAATATTTCAGTGCATGTGTCTTTTTGGTGGAATGACTTATATTCCTTTGGGTATATACCCAGTAACGGAATTACTGGGTTGAATGGTAATTCTGTTTTCAGTTCTTTGAGAAATTCCCAAACTGTTTTTCACAGTGGCTGAACTAGTTTACATTCCCACCACCAGTGGATAAGCCATCTCCTTTTTCCAAAATCTTGCCAACATCTATTATTAAACAAACCAATTTTACCATAGGCTAATTCATATAAACAAGAGTCAAGTTCCTGTGGCATATTTCTGGTCACAAAAACGTCACCAAACTTCTAAATAAAGACTCCAAACACTTTTAATATTACACATTGAAATATGAAAGTGGACCGTACATATACTTAAGCAAAATTAATGACAACAAGTCAGATAACTACCCGCTTATTCCAGTTCAGGATGCAGGTGGCCAGAGCCTCTCCCCGCAGCTCTGAGTGCCACTTGGGAAGCAACTCGAGTTCGCCATCCCATTGCAAGGCAAAGTCACACGCACCCACACTCACTCACACTGGGACCAGTTAGACACCTGATTTACGTAATGTGTACAGCTTTGGGATGTGGGAGAAGGCCAGAGTACCCGACGAAAACCCACACAGACATGGGGAGAACATGCAGACTGCACAGAGACAGTAGCTCTGACTGGGAGCTCATCAACATTATAATGAAATGATGTTGAACGGAACGATGTTATTTGAGGACCTGCTGTAGTTTGCCTGAGCACGCTGGCTCTTGGGAATCTTCACATCAAATTCATTTAAATGACAGCTGGGTCTTTGGTAATGCCAGCCCCCCATGGTTGGTGTTAGTGCTCGCTATGTGTGAAATCATAACATCCCTGTCAAATGGCAAGAGTTTGCACAGGAAATGAGTAAGTGCATAAAAACAGAATTGAACCATTTTTTTGGGCCAGACGTGGTGGCTCATGCCTGTAATCCCAGCACTTCGGGAGGCTGAGGCAGGCAGATCACCTGAGGTCGGGAGGGAGTTCGAGATCAGCCTGGGCAAAATGGTAAAACCCCATCTCTACTAAAATACAAAAACCAGGCCAGGTGCGGTGGCTCATGCCTGTAGTCCCAGCACTTTGGGAGACCAAGGTGGGTGTATTGTTTGAGGTCAGGAGTTCGTGACCAGCCTGGCAGACATGGTGAAGCCCCATCTCTACTAAAAATACAAAAAAAAAAAAAAAAAAGCTGGGCGTGGTGGCAGGTCCCTGTAATCCCAGCTACTAGGGAGGCTGAGGCAAGAGACTCACTTGAATCGGGGAGGTGGAGGTTGCAGTGAGCCGAGATTGCGCCATTGCACTCCAGCCTGGTGACAGAGA
>NC_045447.1:47167209-47183492 GCF_002776525.5 Piliocolobus tephrosceles | reverse complement strand
GCCATCAGAGAAATGCAAATCAAAACCACAATGAGATACCATCTCACACCAGTTAGAATGGCAATCATTCAAAAGTCAGGAAACAACAGGTGCTGGAGAGGATGTGGAGAAATAGGAACACTTTTACACTGTTGGTGGGATTGTAAACTAGTTCAACCATTAACCTTTTTTATTTTTAAATAATTTTAGATTTACAGAAGAGTTGTAAAGATGGTACAGTGTTTTCATTTACCCTTCACCCAGCTTCACCTTATGTTAATGTCTTATGTAATCATGGTACATTGTCAAAACTGGGAAATTAACACTGATATAATATCATCAACTAACACACAGAACATATTCAGATTTTACCAGTTTTTCCACTAATGTCTTTTCTCTGTTCCAGGATCCAATCCAGGATACCATGTTGCATTTAGCCATAAAAGTTTTTAATTAGGAGAACAAAAGGAATATCAGCTGTTAGTTCTCAGAGAATATTTCTCAGTGGATGCATAGGGGTGTTGGTCAGGGCAAGTTTAAAAATCCTCTTTTTGACACTGGTGTCCGATGCAGTTCTTCCTAACTGTGAGTATGCCTTTTTTGGCATGATGTGGGCTGTCCAAGGAGCCCCAAGTTATTGAAGACTGGGAAGGGCTTGATTCACCCAAATGGCTCCTCTCCCATGATTGAAATTCTTCTCACATATCAATCTTTTTTTTTTTTAACATTTGCACAAGGCATCTATAGCATGAGTCACAGTAAGAAACTCATCATGAGAAGGTGCCAGATTACAAAATAGATTTTCTTTTTCACCCTAATGGCAGAGTCAAAATCTTAAAATTACTGTGATTCAGGAGGTTTAAGAGCATGATTTTTGAAACTCCATGTCTTTTTTTTTTTGCCAATGTAAACTGTATTTTGGACTATAAAAAACTAAAATTGCCATTTAATTCAGGAAATCTCAGGTTTAAAACAATTGCCCTGCAGAGCTGTGCTCTTCAAGTTGGAAATGAAAGGCACAATTGTACCATAAATGAGGACAGAGAGGGGACCACCAGGAAAGGCAGCACATGCCACTTTGCTGTTCAGTGTGACTGAGTGTGTGTGTGTGCTATGAGTGTATGTTGATTGTGTGTTGTGTGTGGTTTGTATGGCATGGGTGTCTTGTGTGTGATGTATGTGTGTCTGTGGTGGGTATGTGATTTGTGTGTTGGGTATTTATGTGCTATGTGTATATGTGTGTGGTGTGTGCATGTGGTGTAAGTGCATTGTTTGTGCAGTGTGTGTGATTAATATGGATTATGTGTATGTCTGGTCTTGTGCAGGGAGCTGAGACCCAGGGCTTAGGGTTTTTGTTTTAAAAGTATCTTTGCATTGAGATCCATTGGTAAAGTCTTTTCAAATGTTTTACCCCTCCAGAAATCATTTGGTAGGTATTTTCTTATGCCCAAATGTTTGCTTTTTAGGAGGAAACTTCAAATACTGTAAGCCAGATTAAAGTGAAAGTGATTGCTACATTACTGTAATTTCAGTAAATGCTGAAGTTTAAGCAAACAAAGCCACTTTTATTCAGTTATTATGCTTAGAGATTCAAGAGGGCCTATCTCTTTTGTCTCTGATAGATAGAATCTGTTTCTTCTTGTCAGTTGTAGCCATTTCTTGTTCTTCAGAGGTGGCTACATGGGATGATGTGCCTTATTTTGGCGTCTCTCACCATTGGCCCTGTGCCACTCTGTGGGAGACAGTGTTGTTTAGATGCTGAGTATGGGAGCTCTGGAATCAGACCGCCTGGGTCCAACTGCTGGCTCCACCAGCTAGGTGAGGGCTTAACCTCAACGAGTTTCCTCATTTGTGAAATGGGCTAATGTTGGTACTTTCCTTGCAGGGATGTTGGGAGGCCTATGTGAGATGATGATGTAAACATAATGCATGGAACATAGTAAGATTTCAGTGAACACACACTTTAGATGATGAGAGGATCTTGGATGGATATAGCTGTCCTCTATAGGTATAGAGAAAGGGAGAAGCCATTACTGGGCCATTTTGTCCAAGATTTGTTATGAATGTATTCCATTTCGCTTGCCTATGCTGATTAGATTCATGAGTGACCTCTTACTTTGTGCATCAATGTACCTGCTCTCTTGGTGAGATAACTAATGCATCACTTAACAAATGCTCATGAAGGGTTCTGAAGATGCCAGTGGGTGTAGGTCTGGTTCATTGTTAGGGCAAAAGTCCTTTGAGCAAAAGTGCTCTCTCTCCAGTGTTGAAATTGACCTTATCATCTATTTCCTGCACTGGAATAGGTAAGTGTCTCAGCAAAACGGTACTCTCAGAGCATTAAACGGTACTCTCAGAGTATTAAAAACAACAGTACTCAGAGCATTAAGAACAATGGTACTCTCAGAACATTAAAAACAATGACAACAACAAATGCCTGGCATATTATATAAGTCACTCTGACTCTGCAGTTACTTGCCATGATTTTCGGATGAAAGTTCACATTTTGTCCCTGCTATTTCTGGGCCTTTATGTAGACATTAAGGTCTCAGCAAAGTGCCCATTAGAAGGCTTTGGGTGCTGAAATGGAGACTGTGGATGTGTGATGCCTGCTGTGAACTGCTCATTTGTGTTCCCTTTTCACTTTCTGTTGGTTGAGGAGGATCTCCAGGCCCTCTCCTGGTGTGAGGAATGCAAATTGTGGATTCAAGGGTGCTGTGGGGGTAGGGAAACTCCTACAGAAACTCAGAGCCTTCCACATGTCTGGCACTGCAGCCGCTGCAAAAGAGTTTTGTGAGGACATGCAGTGCCCAGCCAGCTGGAAAGATGCTGATGGGGACAATTGCTCCATCCACCATGCCAGCATCCACTTCTGCCTGCTGGCCTTCCTGGTTAGTGCTGGTCTTTAAAATCACTGCTGGGAGTTTTGCTGAATGTCAAAAGTTACCAGTGAGAAAGAATTCCTGCCACGTTTCTATCAGAACTCACCTCTCTCTCTCCCTGTCTTTTCTGCTGTAACCTCAGTCTGGGCCCCATAGGTGGATAAAGGGATGACCTCCGAGTAGTCCTCATTCAGTGTTAATGACAAAGCCTTCTCCACCACCCATCCTTTAATCCCAAATTTATCCCATCTCCCCTCAACCCCATCTGCTCAGCCAAGACTTCTTCATTATTTCTCCAGCAAGAGATGGATCAATATCTTCATCTTTTTTTAGGCATGACTTTCCTCCCTTCATTTCACTGTCTCTCCAGCAGTTTTTCCAGGACCATTTTCTTGTAGAATATTTTACCCCTTCTAGGTTTTCTGCTGCTAAGCTTTGCATCAGGCTTAGCTGTACCTGCATGTCCTCCCCATCCAGCTCACCAAGGCAAGTTGTCTTTTTGATGTAGATAACTCCTGCCCTCTCACTTTTAATAAATGTGTCCAAATTTTCTCAGGGGGATGACAATTTTATTCAGACCCTGAATTATTCACCTGTACCAAAATGGGGTTATGCTATTGATCAATCAACAAATCAATGAAGAAATTGATAAATGATGAATGTTATTGAGTGAATGTAATATGTGTTTTGAGGGCATATAAAAAGATAAAATCTATTGGCCTGCTTTCAAGAAGCTTATAATCATGTTAGAGAGACAATATTAACATGTGTGAATCAATAAAAGAACAGAGGACTGGTATGTATTAATTTTTACAGTCTGCCCAAACGAAGGAATTGAGGTGCTTTACAATAAAAGATAGCTATATAAATGTTACAATAATGATACAAGATCAAAAGTCATGTAATGAGTAGATAATTAAAAAGGAAACCCAATGTAAGGTAAATTGTTAGGCTTGAGTATAAAATTTAAGACTGAGCTTCCTGGAAGTTAAGACAAAGGAGAAACGTGATGAATTACATAATTTCCTTATACATTCCATAATTTTCTTACCTATTCCTGCACTGGAATAGGTAAGTGTCTCAGCAAAATGGTACTCTCAAGAGCATTAAACGGTACTCTCAGAGCATTAAAAACAATGGTACTCAGAATATTAAGAACAACAGTACTCTCAGAGCATTAAATGGTACTGTCAGAGAGAGTACCATTTGGACTGAAACCACACATCAGCTCTCCTGGGTCTACAAGAGAATGCATGTCAGTTTGCAAATAACAGAATATTTCATTTTCTTAGTATGGTACTACATACCAAAAAGAATGCATTCATTAGTTTATTTGTTGTGTACATACTGTGTTCCAGGCACCACGGATATGAAGGTGTACAAGATAAATTCTCTGTCTTCATAGGGTTTCTAGTTTAGTGGGGAGAAAGAGTCAATAAAGTCAGTAAAGTAAGTAATTCCTGGTAGTGATTAGTGCCCTGAAGGCAAATGAAGCAGATGAATGAGATAGAGAGTGTTGGGAAGGCGCGGGAAGATGTTTCTGAGTAGCTGACATCTGAGCAGACAGTGAATGGTGAGAGGGAGCCCAGCTACCAGGCCCAGCTAACTTTTTGTATTTCTTGTGGTAGAGACTGGGTTTTACCCAGTTGCCCAGGCTAGTCTCAAACTCCTGAGCTCAAGCGTTCCACCTGCCTCGGTCTCCCAAAGTGCTGGGATTACAGGTGTGAGCCACCACACCTGGCCCAAGTTATCTCTTAAGTAGCTCAAATTTAAACTCGTCCAAAACAGAAGTCCTCATTTTGCTCCCCAGACCAGCCCAGTCTTTATCCAAAGAGCATTTCAGCAGAAGGAAAAGGAAGCTCCGAGACCCAGAGGTAGGAAAAGCTTGGTATATTTGAGAAACGGCCAGTCGGACTGGAGAGGACTTGTATAGAGTGGGGGATACAGTGGTGGTGGTGGGGAGTGGCAGAGGCCTGGTAGGAGATGAGGTTAGAGAAGGTAGCCATGTATGGCTTTGTAGAGATTTGGATTTTTCCGCCGAGAGAGATTGGGAAGCATTGGAAATTTTAATCAGGGAGCAATGTTGTATATTTGAATGCCTAATTCTAATTTCCTCTGGCTGCTGTCTGGAGAATGGATGTCAGGGAGCAAGAGTGGAAGCAGGGAGGCCAACTGGGAGACTATTGCAGACGTCTCAGTGAGAGATGACAGCAGCTTTATCCAGGATGAAGCTGGTGGAGTTGTGTTAAATGTTCAGAATTGGAAGTAGAATCAACAAGACTTGCTGATTTGCTGCATGAAGGAAAGAAGAGAAAGAGAGGAATTAAGATTGCTCTAGGTTTTTGGCTTCAGACAATGGATGAATGATGATCCATCTTTTGAGATGGTGAAGACTGGGCTGGTTTGGGGAGCAAAATCAGGAATTCTGTTTTGGATATGTTTAATTTGAGTTACCTGAGAGATAACTTGGGCAGGTGTGGTGGTTTACACCTGTAATCCCAGCACTTTGGGAGACTGAGGCAGGTGACTTGCTTGAGCTCAGGAGTTTGAGAGTAGCCTGGGCAACTGGGTGAAACCCAGTCTCTACCACAAGAAATACAAAAACTTAGCTGGGCATGGTGGCATGAGCTTATGGTCCCAACTACTGGAGAGGCTGAGGTGGGAGGATCGCTTGAGCTTTGGGGGAAGAGGGTGTAGTGAGCCATGACCACATCACTGCTCTCTAGCCTGGGCAACAGAGTGACACCCTGTCTCAAAAATAAATAAATAAATAAAAGAGATAACTCAGTTGAGATGTCAAGTGGACAGTGGTCAGGTAAATCCTTAAGTATGGATGTCAGGGAAGTGGTGGGAACAAGAGATGTATACATTTGGGTGTGAGCAGGCATTCAAGTTGTGTCTATGACTGTTTCAATGGAGCACAACATAATGGACAGGGTTTTCTTTTCTCTTTTTTACAGAAACCTGTTGTTTGCTAATGGACAGTGTTTTCAATGGGACAAATATAGAAACATTTTTCAAATGGCTGCTTTGTGACTGTATTAGTCAAAGTTCTCTAGAGAAACAGATGTGTGTGTGTATATATATACAATCTCCTGGTTCTCAGGCCTTTTTCACATTTGGACGGGAACCACACATCAGCTCTCCTGGGTCTCCAGCTTGCCAACTGCAGATCTTGGGACTTCTCAGCCTCCGTAATCACATGAGTCAATTCATTATAATAAATGCTATAGTAAATCTCTCTAGAGGGAGAGAGAATATCTTCTCTCTATTATGTATGTCTAAATAATACATATTTATTGGTTTCCAGAGAAACAGAACCAATATGAATCTCTCTATATTCTATATAATATAGAGAATATTATGTCATATGTAATACATATGGTACAACTCTGATGGGGCAGGAGACAACTCTGGTGGGGCAGCGAGTGTTGGTCAGGGAAGGATTCTCAGAGGAAGGGGGATCAGGGTTTTACTAGGTGGAGGAGAAGGCAGGGAAGCAAAGTATAGAGACAGACATGGAGGTGTGGAGGGACCAAAGTGTCTAGACAAGAGTGAGAAATTCAGTGTGACTGGTGTGTAGAGTGAACAGTATAGAGTGGAGGGAACTGAGACCAGTTGGGCCGAGGGAGTGAAGGACCTTGTATTTCTGTCTCAGGAGCTTGGATTCTCTCCTGCAGGCCCATGACTCTCTACCTTTCATGGGTACAGGAATCACCTGAGGAGCTCATTAAAAAAGGGAATTCCTAAGTCTTGTCTCTGAGTTGATGGTTGCAATAGGTCTGGGGCTCAGCAAGCAATAGCTTAAGGAGCTCCCCCACCTGATTCTTATGTGGTTGATCCACAGATCCCACCATTGCTATGGGCTATGAAAGTCTTTTCAGAACCGGAAGTGACATGGTCCAATTTACTTTTTAGGAAGATAATTCTGCCAACTGTGTGTAAGGTGGACTGACTTTACTGGTGGGGAAAATATATAGGAGTTGCTGCAGGCATTGTGGTGAGAGAGGATGAGGGCTAGGGCCGAAGTGTTAGTAGGGATAAAGAAAAGGGCTGACTGTAAGGCACCTGTGTGAGTGAGTACACACAGTTGACCTGAGCAAGTAAAGGACTGAGGAGAATGAAGGTTGATTCTTACATGTCTATTTGGAAGAACGAGTGGTCAATAATAAGTACCAGGCAATAATAATGCTTGGTACTTGTTAGCTGTTTGTGGAATGGGTGAATAAACTAATGAATAAATAAGTATAGATCAGAAAGAAGTTGAGATGGGGGTAAGAAAGGAAAATTTCATTTTAGGTGTGTACATTTAAAGTCAATACAGGAAATATTGATCTAGTATTTGTGAGGGAAGTTCACACAGAGCTGGAGGTATGGATTTGGAAATTGCATAGAAATAAGAGTTCTTGAAGCAATAGCAGAGTCTGAGAGTCTCACATTCATCAAGAAGGTGTAGGACTGAAAGAGAAGAAAGCCAAAGATGTAAAGCATTTGGGGAATTTAAGGTCAGACAGAGGAAAACAGGCTGGTAGAGAGGGGAAAGTGGTTGAACAGAAGTCAGGGGATTGAAAGGAGGTATGTTTTGAAAAGGCATAAAAATAAAGAAAAAAAGAATTTCATGAAGCAGGTGTGCATGTGTGAGTGTAAGTGTGTGTGTGGTGTGTGTGTGTGTGTGTGTGTGTGTGTGTGTAGTACTGGAGGGATATATCGGGAATATACTGTCAGTCTGAATGTATTCTACCTTAACTCTCTCTCTCTCTCTCTCTATATTTTTTTGAGGCAGAATCTGTCTCTGACACCCAGGCTAGAGTGCACACCTGGATAATTTTTGTATTTTTATTTATTATTATTTTTTGAGACGGAATCTTGCTCTGTCACCCAGGCTGCAGTGTAATGGTATGAACTGGGCTCACTGCAACCTCTGCCTCCTGGGTTCAAGCGATTCTCCTGCCTCAGTCTTGTGAGTAGCTGGGACTACAAGCACCTGCCACCATGCCTGGCTAATGTTTGTATTTTTAGTAGAGACAGGGTTTCACCAAGTTGGGCAGGCTGGTCTTGAACTCCTGACCTCAGGTGATCTGCCCACCTTGGCCTCCCAAAGTGCTGGGATTACGGGCATGAACCATGGCACCTGGCCTGGTTTGTATTTTTAGTAGAGACAGGATTTTGCCACGTTGGCCAGGCTGGCCTTGAACTCCTGGCTTCAAGCAATCTGCCCAACTTGGCTTCCCAAAGTACTGGGAATACAGACATGTGCCACCACACCTGGCCCTAAACTCTCCTTTCTAATGTAGTTTGCCAGTTGATTTAGCTCTTTCTTAAAGTCATTCTTGAATCACGATAGGAAAACCAGGTCAACAGCATACAGATACTTGTCTTCCTGTTTGCTACAGCTGGAGGACAGCACTTATTTTAAATAAAAGCTGTTTAGGCATATTTAGACGTGAGGTGGGCCAGGACATATTAACTTTCACTCCATCCCCACAGCGTTTGTTTCTTTGTAGTATTTAGGTTAGAATCAGCCCTGTTAGGATCTCTTTCTTATCTGTAAATATTTTATAGATTTTGAAGATGTATTAATATACTCCCACCATCAGATATGAGGGTGCCCGTGTCCCTTTTTCTTTTTTTGAAAATGTTTATTAAAAACATCTCTGGTAATATGTTCAGCAAAAACTGGTAATTCATTTTAATTTTGATTTCTACTCCAGGCAAATGCTTTTCACATGGTTACTAGACATTTGTATTTTTATTAGATATTTTTTCTGAAATTCTGTCCAGTTTTCATGCCCATTTACATTTTGAGACATTAGAGATCTTTTGGATTGATATTTGTATGTTCCTTTTTTATTAAAGGCATTAATAAACTTTTTTTTATACATGTTCAAACAATCGTTGATGCACTTGTTTGAACAATCACTTTTTCAAACCATCATTGATGCAGTGGTGGAAAGGAATTGTTAACAGTATTTAGAGCAGACTTTCCACCAAATTCTGGCCTTCTGACTCTCAGGAGCCAGGGTCCTTGGTCTTTGGCTCTTACCCTTTTGTTTACATTTCTGGAAGGTTCTCCAGCCAAGCCCAAGAACGTTTTTCTTACAGGAATGGTGCCCCTTGAAAAAAACTAGAGGATGAGCTTGTGGGTCCGATCTGCTGGATGACTTGGCTTCCCCTCCTCTCTTTCAAAGCTCAGGCAGGCATACTGGAAGTCTTATGGCACCCGGGATATTGGGCTTCCTTGCAGTTGAATGCCAGGAATGTTGTTCTTGTTTCCTGCTTAAAAGGAAAACACACATGTATTTATATCTGTTGGATAACAGGAGTGCAAGACCTTCTCTTTTGATTCCCTCCAAAGTTTTAAATTCAGCATCAGATGATTATTTTTAAATAGTTAAAATCTGCCCCAGTGGTTGGGTGGGGGGAGCAGATGAGAGCCACTGTCATATCTTTTTCACTGTGTTGTCCAGGCTGGAGTGCAGTGGCACGATCTTGGCTCACTACAACCTCACCTCTTGGGCTCAAGCCTGGCTCCTGCCTCAGCCTCCCAAGTAGCTGGGACTACAGGCATGTGCCATCATGTCTGGCTAATTTTGTATTTTTTGTAGAGATGGGGTCTTGCCACGTTGCCCATGCTAGTCTTGAACTCCTGAGCTGAAGCAATCCATCAGCCTTGGCCTCTCAAAGTGCTAGGATTATAGGCGTCAGCCACCATGCCTGGCCTTAAATTTCATTTTTAGTAGTTTATTTTTGGTATTTTGTTGTATATTGATCTTGTTTACTAGTAAACTTGATCAATTCCCTTATTTATAGATTGGTTTCTTTGAGAGAAGTTTCTTAGTATTAGTCTTTCTTCTTCCTCAATGGAAGAATTCATCAGTACGACCAACTGGATCTGGAGATTCCTTTGTGGAAAGACTTAAAATGATAGATTGATAGATTCAGTTTCTTTTTTTGTTTGTTTGTTTATTTTTTTATTATACTTTAAGTTCTAGGGTACATGTGCACAACGTGCAGGTTTGTTACATATATATACAGGTGCCATGTTGGTGTGCTGCACCCATTAACTCATCATTTACATTAGGTATATCTCCTAATGCTATCCCTCCCCACTCCCCCACCCCACGACAGGCACCTGTGTGTGATGTTCCTCTTCCTGTGTCCAATTGATCTCATTGTTCAATTCCCACCTATGAGTGAGAACATGCGGTGTTTGGTTTTCTGTTCTTGCGATAGTTTGCTGAGAATTATGGTTTCCAGCTTCATCCACGTCCCTACAAGGGACATGAACTCATCCCTTTTTATGGCTGCATAGTATTCCATGGTGTATATGTGCCACATTTTCTTAATTCAGCCAATCATTGATGGATATTTGGGTTGGTTCCAAGTCTTTGCTATTGTGAATAGTGCTGCAATAAACATATGTGTGCATGTGTCTTTATAGCAGCATGATTTATAATCCTTTGGGTATATACCCAGTAATGGGATGGCTGGGTCAAATGGTATTTCTAGTTCTAGATCCTGGAGGAATCGCCACACTGTCTTCCACAATGGTTGAACTAGTTTACACTCCCACCAACAGTGTAAAAGTGTTCCTATTTTTCCACATCCTCTCCAACACCTGTTGTTTCCTGACTTTTTAATGATCGCCATTCTACCTGTTATGAGATGGTATCTCATTGCGGTTTTGATTTGCATTTCTCTGATGACCAGTGATGATGAGCATTTTTTCATGTGTCTGTTGGCTACATAAATGTCTCCTTTTGAAAAGTGTCTGTTCATATCATTTGCCCACTTTTTGATGGGGTTGTTTCTTTCTTGTAAATTTGTTTGAGTTCTTTGTAGATTCTGGATATTAGTCCTTTGTCAGATGAGTAGATTGCAAAAATTTTCTCCCATTCTGTAGGTTGCCTGTTCACTCTGATGGTAGTTTCTTTTGCTGTGCAAAAGCTCTTTAGCTTAGTTAGATCCCATTTGTCAATTCTGGCTTTTGTTGCCATTGCTTTTGGTGTTTAGACATGAAGTCCTTGCCCATGTCTATGTCCTGAATGGTATTGCCTAGGTTTTCTTCTAGGGTTTTTACGGTTTTAGATCTGATATTTAAGTCTTTAACTCATCTTGAGTTAATTTTTGTGTAAGGTGTAAAGAAATGATCCAGTTTCAGCTTTCTACATATGGCTAGCCAGTTTTCCCAGCACCATTTATTAAATAGGGAATCCTTTCCTCCTTTTTTGTTTTTGTCAGGTTTGTCAAAGATCAGATGATTGTAGATGTGTGGTATTATTTCTGAGGGCTCTGTTCTGTTCCATTGGTCTATATCTCTGTTTTGGTACCAGTACCATGCTGTTTTCATTACTGTAACCTTGTAGTATAGTTTGAAATCAGGTAGCATGATGCCTCCAGCTTTGTTCTTTTTGCTTAGGATTGTCTTGGCAATGCGGGCTCTTTTCTGGTTCTATATGAACTTTAGAGTGTCTTTTTCCAGTTCTGTGAAGAAAGTCATTGGCAGCTTGATGGGGATGGCATTGAATCTATAGATTACCTTGGGCAGCGTGGCCATTTTCATGATACTGATTCTTCCTATCCATGAGCATGGAATGTTCTTCCATTAGTTTGTGTCCTCTTTTATTTCGTTGAGCAGTGGTTTGTAGTTCTCCTTGAAGCAGTCCTTCACATCCCTTGTAAGTTGGATTCCTAGGTATTTTATTCTCTTTGTAGCAATTGTGAATGGGAGTTCACTCATGATTTGGTTCTCTGTTTGTCTGTTATTGGTGTATAGGAATACCTGTGATTTTTGCACATTGATTTTGTATCCTGAGACTGCTGAAGTTGCTTATCAGCTTAAGGAGATTTTGGGCTGAGATGATGGGGTTTTCTAAATATACAATCATGTCATCTGAAAACAGGGACAATTTGACTTCCTCTTTTCCTAATTGAACATCCTTTATTTCTTTCTCTTGCCTGATTGCCCTGGCCAGAACTTCCAACACTATGTTGACTAGGAGTGGTTAGAAAGGGCATCCCTGTCTTGTGCCAGTTTTCAAAGGGAATGCTTCCAGTTTTTGCCCATTCAGTTTGATATTGGCTGTGGGTCTGTCATAAATAGCTCTTATTGTTTTGAGATACGTCCCATCAATACCTAGTTTATTGAGAGTTCTTAGCATGAAGGGCTGTTGAATTTTGTGGAAGGCCTTTTCTGTATCTATTGAGATAATCATGTGGTTTTTGTCTTTGGTTCTGTTTATATGATGGGTTACGTTTATTGATTTGTGTATGTTGAACCAGCCTTGCATCCCAGGGATGAAGCCCACTTGATCATGGTGGATAAGCTTTTTGATGTACTGCTGGATTTGGTCTGCCAGTATTTTATTGAGGATTTTTGCATCAATGTTCATCAGGGATATTGGTCTAAAATTCTCTTTTTTTATTATGTCTATGCCAGGCTTTGGTATCAGGATGATGCTGGCCCCATAAAATGAGTTAGGGAAGATTTCCTCTTTTTCTATCGATTGGAATAGTTTCAGGAGGAATGGTACCAGCTCCTTCTTGTACCTCTGGTAGAATTTGGCTATGAATCCATCTGGTCCTGGACTTTTTTTTGGTTGGTAGGCTATTAACTATTGCCTCAATTTCAGAGCCTGCTATTGGTCTATTCAGGGATTCAACTTCTTCCTGGTTTAGTCTTGAGAGGGTGTATGTGTCCAGGAATGTATCCATTTCTTCTAGATTTTCTAGTTTATTTGCGTAGAGGTGTTTATAGTATTCTCTGATGGTAGTTTGTATTTCTGTGGGATCAGTGGTGATATCTCCTTTATCACTTTCTATTGTGTCTATTTGATTCTTCTCTTTTCTTCTTTGTTAGTCTTGCTAGCAGTCTGTCAATTTTGTTGATCTTTTCAAAAAACCAGCTCCTGGATTCATTGATTTTTTGAAGGATTTTTTTGTGTCTCTGTCTCCTTCAGTTCTGCTCTGATCTTAGTTATTTCTTGCCTTCTGCTAACTTTTGAATTTGTTTGCTCTTGCTTCTCTGGTTCTTTTAATTGTGATGTTAGGGTGTAAATTTTACATCTTTCCTACTTTGTCTTGTGGGCATTTAGTGCTATAAATTTCCCTCTACACACTGCTTTAAATGTGGCCTAGAGATTCTGGTATGTTGTATCTTTGTTCTCATTGGTTTCAAAGAACATCTTTATTTCTGCCTTCCTTTTGTTATGTACCCAGTAGTCACTCAGGAGCAGGTTGTTCAGTTTCCATGTAGTTGAGTGATTTTGAGTGAGTTTCTTAATCCTGAGTTCTAGTTTGATTGCACTGTAGTCTGAGAGACAGTTTGTTATAATTTCTGTTCTTTTACATTTGCTGAGGAGTGCTTTACTTCCAACTATGTGGTGAATTTTGGAGTAAGTGTGATGTGGTGCTGAGAAGAATGTATATTCTGTTGATTTGGGGTGGAGAGTTCTGAAGATGTCTGTTAGGTCTGCTTGGGGCAGAACTGAGTTCAATTCCTGGATATCCTTGTTTACTTTGTGTCTTGTTGATGTGTCTAGTGTTGACAGTGGGGTGTTAAAGTCTCCCATTATTATTGTGTGGAAGTCTAAGTCTCTTTGTAGGTCTCTCAGGACTTGCTTTATGAATCTGGGTGCTCCTGTTTTGGGTGCATATATATTTAGGATAGTTAGCTCTTCTTGGGTTAATATTGTTATGTGTGAATTCATTCCAGTCATTATGATGATAGCCGGTTATTTTGCTCATTAGTTGATGCTGTTTCTTCCTAGCGTGGATGGTATTTACAATTTGGCATGTTTTTGCAGTGGCTGGTCCTGGTTATTCCTTTCCATGTTTAGTGCTTCCTTCAGGGGCTCTTGTAGGGTAGGCCTGGTGGTGACAAAATCTCTCAGCATTTGCTTGTCTGTAAAGGATATTATTTCTCCATCACTTATGAAGCTCAGTTTGGCTGGAAGTGAAATTCTGGGTTGAAAATTACTTTCTTTGAGAATGTTGAATATTGGCCCCCACTCTCTTCTGGCTTGTAGAGTTTTTGCCGAGAGATCCGCTGTTGGTCTCATGGGTTTCCCTTTGTGGGTAACCCGACCTTTCTCTCTGGCTACCCTTAACTTCCTTCATTTCACCTTTGGTGAATCTGACAGTTATGTGTCTTGGAGTTGCTCTTCTTGAGGAGTATCTTTGTGTGGCGTTTTCTGTGTTTCCTGAATTTGAATGTTGGCCTGCCTTGCTAGGTTGTGGAAGTTCTCCTGGATAGTATCCTGCAGAGTGTTTTCCAACTTGGTTCCATTCTCCCCGTCACTTTCAGGTACCAATCAGATGTAGATTTGGTCTTTTCACATAGTCCCATATTTCTTGGAGGCTTTGTTCCTTTCTTGTTACTCTTTTTTCTCTAAACTTCTTTTCTTGCTTCATTTCATTCATTTGATCTTCAATCACTGATACCCTTTCTTCTAGTTGATTGAATTGGCTACTGAAGCTTGTGCATTCCTCACGTAGTTCTCCTGCCATGGTTTTCAGCTCCATCAGGTCATTTAAAGACTTCTCTACACTGGATATTCTAGTTAGCCATTCCTCTAATCTTTTTTCAAGGTTTTTAGCTTCTTTGCGATGGGTTTGAACTTCCTCCTTTAGCTTAAAGAAGTTTGATCATCTGAAGCCTTCTTCTCTCCACTCTTCAAAGTCATTCTCCATCCAGCTTTGTTCCATTGCTGGTGAGGAGCTGCGTTCCTTTGGAGGGGGAGAGGTGCTCTGATTTTTGGAATTTTCAGCTTTTCTTCTTGGTTTCTCCCCATCTTTGTGGTTTTATCTATTTTTGGTCTTTGATGATGATGACATACAGATGGGGTTTTGGTATGGATGTCCTTTCTGTTTGTTAGGTGTCCTTCTAACAGTCAGGACCCTCAACTGCAGGTCTGTTGGAGTTTGCCGGAAGTCCACTCCAGACCCTGTTTGCCTGGGTATCAGCAGTGGAGGCTGCAGAACAGCGAATATTGCTGAGCAGCAAATGTTGCTGCCTCATCGTTCCTCTGGAAGCTTCATCTCAGAGGGGTACCCGGCTGTGTGAGGTGTCAGTCTGCTCCTACTAGGGGGTGCCTCCCAGTTAGGCCACTCGAGGGTCAGGGACCCACTTGAGGAGGCAGTCTGTCTGTTCTCAGATCTCAAACTCCATGCTGGGAGAACCACTACTCTCTTCAAAGCTGTCAGACAGGGACATTTAAGTCTGCAGAAGTTTCCGCTGCCTTTTGTTCAGCTATGCCCTGCCCCCAGAGGTGGAGTCTACAGAGGAAGGCAGGCCTCCTTGAGCTGTGGTGGACTGCACCCAGTTTGAGCTTCCAGGCTGCTTTGTTTACCTATACTCAAGCCTCAGCAATGGCAGGCGCCCCTCCCCAGCCTTGCTGCCGCCTTGCAGTTCCATCTCAGACTGCTGTGATAGCAATGAGCAAGGCTCCATGGGTGTGGGACCCTCCGAGCCAGGCATAGGATATAATCTTCTGGTGTACCATTTGCTAAGACCCTTAGAAAAGCATATTATTAGGGTGGGAGTGACCTGATTTTCCTGGTGCTGTCTGTCACAGGAAAGGGAATTCCCTGACCCCTTGTGCTTCCCAGGTGAGGCGATGCCTTGCCCTGCTTTGGCTCACACTCGATGGGCTGCACCCACTGTCCTGCACCCACTGTCGGACAAGCCCCAGTGAGATGAACTGCGTACCTCAGTTGGAAATGCAGAAATCACCCGTCTTCTGTGTCGCTCACGCTGGGAGCTGTAGACTGGAGCTGTTCCTATGCAGCCATCTTCTAGATTGAATTTCTTCAATAACTAAAGCACCATTCAGATTTTCTCATCTTTCTGAGGCAGTTTTAATAAGTTTTATTTTTCCAGGAGTTTGTCCGTTTCATCTAATTTTCCAAACTTATTAGCCTAGAGTTGTTCTAATATTCCATTAGTAACTCTTTGATGTTTGTAGGGTGTAGGCCATTTTTGTAGTGAGGCCATTTTTATTCCCTTACTTACGTAATTTGTGCTTGATCTCTCTTTTTTTATTAGTCTTGCTAGAGAATTATTCTTATTTTTTGAGTGTTGAAGGGAAAGTCACTGAGTATCAGGCTGTCTTCCCCAGGCCTCCTCTCTTCAGGAATCTTGGCTGTTTAGGTCCTGGCTGTCTTGGCAGGCTCCAACCCAGCTCCACAAGATTGCCAGCTTCTTTGCCTCTTAGATTCATTCTCTGCCTGCCTTCTCAGCAACCCTACTCCCTGCCCCGCTACATCCCTGGCCACCCTAGGTGTCATTAATGCCTTGAGGGCAAAATAGGTATACAGAATATTGGACTCACTTAGTCAGCTTCTTTCTTTCTTTCTTTCTTTCTTTCTTTCTTTCTTTCTTTCTTTCTTTCTTTCTTTCTTTCTTTCTTTCTTTCTTTCTTT